>NC_090781.1:8979481-9171981 GCF_040054535.1 Antennarius striatus | reverse complement strand
TGCATACGGGCTCAACTGATGTTCTCCTCGAGTTTTCTGAGTAACCTCTTGGAGATATCTTTTGTCGTACTTCCGATTTGCCCCAAATAAAGTCATATTAAATTTCAGCTCTAAGCAGTGGTGCTCTTTCACTCATTATTTCCCAGATTATATCCGTTAGGAGCCTTTTCACCAAACTTAATGTGTTGATAATGGAAACTCAACTTTCCTTATGTCAATGAATATTTTCAAGTATTTCACCGTCAACAGCAGACTGTATGCATTTTGTTATTTACAATTTTTTGTCAGATAACAAACACATTTTTACAGACTTCTTCTCACACAGGAATGAAGCAAAAGCAACTATGAACAAGCAGTCTGTTAAGATCACAGTAGTCGTAAATGACAGCATTTGAACAGTGATTCCTAAATTAATGGAGACTAATATTTAAATGGAATTCTTGGATGATTTATTCGAAGTGTTTGGTTGGTCTATCAGCTGATTGATTGGTCGTTTGACCAGTTGGTTTATTGTTTGTCAACAGTTCAGTGCAAAAATTATCATGAGATTTTTATACATTGATAAAGGGCCATGGACAAGTAAAGACATATGAACTCATTGATGATGATGCTGAACAGACTTATTGGACTGTTCAATCTTGGCAGAAGTGTGCGCTCTACAGCACAGGTAAAAATCAAGTTTTAAGCTTTAGGGCTCCACAGTGTGCCTTTGTCACATTAGCAGTACATAAGATCAGTGAGAGAGTATTTAGCAGTAAAATAAATATATGAACCTACGGTGTTACAAGATAGTCGTGTTTCTTCTTGTTTTAATACAGTACTTCTCAATTACTGCTCTAATTTCTTTTTTTAACATGTTTCTCTGAGGTAGGACTGGTCTATTCAGTTTTAAATGACACCCCATTTTTTGTGGGAATGGTTTGAGTGGTGAAGTGAAAAAAAAAAATCAGTTAATCAAAGTCGTGCTGGACAGACTTCTCTGAAATCTCCCTTCATCTCTTGATGTTGCAGTTATTTGGATGAATCCAAAAAGAAAGTGCACGCACACACACACACACACACACACACACACACACACACACACACACACACACACACACACACACACACACACACACACACACACACACACAAAGGTCAGCTACTCCCCAGGGCTCCTCTGGGTGTAACCATGATCAACAGTCTGAACCTTATTACCACCACACGCTCGAACAGGCGCTCTACCATCTCTTCTTTTTATTTCATCTTCATTCATTCTTTCCATCTGTCTGCATACCCCGTATCAGCATTGTCAGCCTGTTTTAACTAAATGACAAAGAATCAATTACCTTTGCCGGCACACATTGACGAACAGGTAGTTTTAAAAAAAAAATCTGATCAATGAGGCTAAATGTCACAGAGCCTTTTGAGCAAGCAAGGAGAAGGTCATTGTGTTTGCTCTGTTTAAATACAGCACTGATGCAGTTTCTTAGCTGCCATTCTGTCAGACATTTCACAGCGGAGTGAGCACAACTGATTTGTGATTCTCTATGAAACGGCTGTGGTGTGAACACAGGCTTTTTTCTTCCAAGATTCGAAAATCAAGTTCATAGATGAGGATTAAAGTTATTGGGTGAAGTTGTGATGTACGATCACTACTCGTAAAAATCTTTTGGCATTATTTCCTTTATTTTTGGAATACTTTATCTATCAGTTATCACTGCACTATGTTGTTTCATGGCTTTTCATCACAATAATAATTATAATATTAATAATAGACATAATAATATTAGTCATACTTAATAATAATAAAAATAATTATATTATTATTATTATAATTATTATCATCGATTTTATCACAAAATAATAATAATTATTATTATTACTATTTTCTGATTTATTTTTGTGTGTCTGTATGTAATTCACCTCCCTCAAGATCCGTTCATTTGATCTACTTCAAACTTGGCATGCAAGTTGCTGGAGGCCCAAGGTGCAGGGTCGAATTTGGTGCAATTTCAACGTATGACATTCTCAGCATTAATATATCTAGATTAACAGGCAGCATTCACCAACAGATGGCTGAAATGCATCGTTGCAAGTACTGTAAGTGCTGTGAACTGGACTAAGAAGTCATTTTGTTAATTGGAACGACTGGAATCTCTTCAACAATGAAGAAATCTGACTGTCAAAATATTGTGTTCTTTGTCTTACTGTCTTATTTTTAACAACATGTTTTTTAAGCAGTAGCAGTCTGCCTAAATCCTGTTGTATAAAAGTCTTTATGTTAACGATATGTTTCCTGCATCATTATTCTCCCTTCAACCAGTCCAAATAAGGGGAAATGAGATCCTTCTGGATCTCAAACAACCAGAGGTCAATGTCAACACACATTCATTACAGTTTCCAAGTGAAACCAAATATCAACATCAAGCATGTGCACACAGCACTTTTGTTACTGTATGTAATTAGTTATGTTAAATTATCAAATCAATGCATAGTGGAAATGCTAAGAAAGCACCAAAATTTGTCTATTTATACACTACATTATGCATCAAACGTACACATCTTGCTAATCAATCACTCTTCTAACAATTACCACGAAAGCTGTTCTAAAACAATTGAGAATGTTCATACGAACACATATCAATACAATAGTAGGGAGTGGTGATACTCAGTTTTAAGTATGATATAAGCAGAGGGGAAAAAAGGAGGATAAAGGGTACCCAACTAATCCTAAATATATGTGATGTCCAGTTATTTACATTGGCAGGTCGCAGATAATTTACCATGCTGGTGATTTATTTTTATATCTAAAGGTGCTAAAATACTTCATCACATCAGTGAGGAGTTGTTTGATTATCCAGACACATTGTCAAGGGAACACTTTGTCCATCTTAGAGAATAAATGTGCCCTCAGTGCAGTGACATAAAAACCACTACACAACGACATGACCTCAATATTTCCCAGAAGCAAGTATCTCACCGATTCTAAGATGAAGATCAGAGCAGACAATGTCACATCAGGCATTCACAGCCCTATTTATTTTTCTTCTTTTTATTCAGCCTCATCTGTTTTTCGTGATATTTTTCATTGATTTATTTACAAGGTGGCCCGAGGCAACGTTTTAACAATCGGTGAGTTAAAAATCTGCAAAAGGTTGAGACACTTTATTTAAACAATATCTGCTATTAAATTGGAATGTACTTTCTGGAGTGCAGATGGTTTATTTACACTTATACTTACATTATTTTCCCAATTTTCTTAAAAAGAAAGTAATTTAAAAAATAGATAAAATATAATTACAATACATACATACATTTTCTGCCGCTTCATCCGCCGTAGCGGGTCAGAGGGAGCTGGAGCTAAACTCAGCTGGCATAGGATGTGCGGCGGGGGACACACCGGGCACGACGCCAGTGCACCGCGGAGCCACACAGAGACACAGACAACCACACACACACACACACACACACACACTCCTACGGGCAATTTGGGACCGGCCAATCAACCTGAAGCATGCTTTTGGGCTTTGGAGGAAGCTGGAGAACCCGGAGAGAACCCACGCAGACACAGGGAGAGCATGCAAACTCTGCACAGAGTGGGACTCGAACCCGGACCCGTTGTGTTGTGAGGCAACAGCGCTACCCACTGCGCCACCGTGCCGCCCAATTACAATACAAAATCATTTAAAAAGGGCCACTCTCTCTTTTTGGGAACGCTCCACACAGATTTTCTGATGAGCTCTGATAACCTTATAAGATGACCCATTATATTCCATTTGACATGTTTAGTTTTGTATTTGATTTTGTTTAGTTTTAGTATTTCTACTGGCCAAATAATATTCAAATAAATGAAGTCACATAAGAGTCTCATGCTTTCAAAGAGAAATTTAAAATTGATTTTATCCCTCCCCCACAAGAGCTGTAACTCTTCTAGTGTGTACTTTGATTCTGGACAGGATATCTGGTCATAGGAAATGGATGGATGGGTGGATGGATGTCCCACAATATTCAAAGAGTATACCCAAACCTCTGAGTTTTCTAATAGCAGATTGTTTTTACTCAGTTTTCACCTCCATTCCTTCCATTAGTTAATGGAGATGACAAAACATGTACATTTCTAAACTGATTTTGAAATGGTAAACCCCTTAAAAATAAAATTATGTACTTAAGCTGCTTTATGAGAGGAGAAGGGTTAAAAGACAACACATCTTTCAAAGTTGAGTGGTTTTTAGTGTCAACTGCGAAGAATGTGGAGGGATGAATGCAGTGGGTAGCAGAAGGAAGAGTGTTTTCTGTTACTTAATAATTTGTTGGCCAGAGACTAGAAACAAGGATGCTGAGATGTTTAGAGCAAAGTAGGGGTGAAAGAGTAGCGCCTAATGGTGCGCATTAGCCTAATGCTCTTGGTGTGGTCATGTAGTGGTGCTGATACTGACTTGCAGAGACTGGGTGACATATACAGGATGTACATTACCAATGCTTCTGGGAGAGCCCCGTATCGATCCACACTCTGCCACCATCCAAACAAAACGTTTAATCAAATATTTCCTGGATGACTCTCCTTTTCACCCCACGTAATTGTACTGCATGCCAGGGGGAAAGCTCCACGCAGAGGGACTATAATTGTGGACTACACGCTTATAATCCTGGAATAAAACAAACCACTGTATGTATACAACCTTATAGAATTAACGTCTAATTCTGTTGCACTAAATCCATTAATGAAATGAAGACAGATGATGGCAGAAACAGTAAAAAAAAAAATGGAAGGAAGAGAAAATAACAGAAAAGAAAATGTGTTTGTTAAACTTTTCTCAGTAGGAAACCAAGCCACTGCAAAATTGTTGAACATTCAAACGAGATGGACAATGCATTTTATTGGCAGTTGGCAGTTTGTGCATTTGAGACAAAGTACAAGAAACAAAACATCTTTGGGAGTGTGGATTGACAGCATGTGATGCATGAAGTAATGCATTCAAACACGCTAAGGAATGTTATTACAAACATGGCAACCGTGTTCTACAGGGAGAAGACTTAAGAAATGAATTACAGAGGAGAGTGGTTTGATATGGTCTGTTGAAAGATTACATGCCTAAATACTGACTCACATTAGACACACACACACACACACACACACACACACACACACACACACACACACGCACACACACACACACACACACACAAAACACACTTGAAAATGCTGACTCACACCAAGAGTGATTAGAATATTACATGTTAACAAAAAAGCTACGTCACATCAGTCAGGTCAAACAAATACAGTGTGTAATCGATATATAGCGTGCAATATAAGATGAGATATTATTTATAGTTTTCAGGGCCTGCAAATTTCGGATCTGTCCTTGTTAGACTGGTACTCATTAATATTCTGCACCACAAAAGGGGGTCGAGGAAAGAAATGGATGAAGCGCAGGAGGGAGGAAGAGTTAGAAGGTAGATGAAGGGACAGCACATAGAGAGAAGAGAGATGTGACAGCAGGAAGCAGAGGAGGACCAAAGGTTGAATGAATAAAAGAGAAGCAGAGAGAGAGAATATGAGAGGAAGTGACTGAACATTGAGTCACAACAGAGAGAAAAACTGATAGATATGAAAAGGGAAAGGCAGAAACAGTGTTACGTCTGGGAGAGGAGGGAGTGTCATGAAACAAGTCATCCTTTCTTGTTATTGGAGTCAAAAAAAATTACAGGAAGGCAGCAGTGCACCATGGGAGTTCTTAAGTATTTAACTGGAAATGAGAAAATGCAGGCTGGGAACTGGGTTCAAACTGAGTAGCACTGAGGGAAGTGACTTGATGTTGAGAATGAACTTTCAAAGGTCTCACTAAGAGCTTACTGTGTAAAACGAACTTTTTAGTTTGATGTAAAGAAACCTCCTTTAAAAATCACTTTGACAATGCACACAAAAACCCAGCTTTAGAGCCGTATGGGGGGAGATATCAGTCTGCTATTTTGGGATAATACGTGAACAACTGTTGGATGGATTATGAAGATTATTTTTATCACCCTCATAGTGAATTGTCTTAACTTGCACATCATCTGCTATAAATTCTACTGCTGGTGAACATACTTGCTAAGCATCAGTTCTTGTCCCCATTACATTGTTTGAGTGCTCAGCGTGGTCTATGTATGGCCTCATAGAAGTGATAACCCGCACTAAGCTGCTGTATAATAATAATAATAATCTATACTTTATTTATACATCTTGGGGAAATTCTTTTTACACTCACACTCACACATGTATGTATATATATATATATATATGTGTGTGTGTTAATTACACACATGGGTTAGAGGTTACAGGCCCCTGAACACAGCACACACTAGGGGCCTGTAGGCATGCAATTAGTAAGAGAGGACATAAAGTGATACAATGGAGGTGGAGTGATGGGTTGTGCATGAGGGTCGCGCCCCAATGAGCATCTTGTAGGGGGGACGGCGCCTTGCTCAAGGTGCCTCGGCAGTGGCTGGGAGGTGAACCGACGCCTCCCACGATCAGCTCACACTCTGGGATGTTCAGGAGCAGGAGCGGGATTTGAACCCCCGATGGCTGGGCGATCCTGTCTTCAAGACGATGGCTCTACTGCTGAGCCACTGCCACCCCATAATAATATCATCTAAACTATTGTAGTTACTTCCCTACAGAAAGCGCAAACCTTCATAGTTTAAATACTACAGACACACAATTTGGGGTAACATCCCACTCTTAAGAAGCCATATAAGCTTTTTTTTTTAAATGTACAGTAAGCAAACTTAGTGGGAGCCAATGTAATGCTAGTCTGCTAATGCTAATTGATGGCAGATAATTTTTCATAATATTGGATTATTTTTTATATTCTATGGAGGTACAAAGTTAACAGAGCAGCAGCTAACCTGGAATCGAAGTGGAAAAATAGGACTCCTTATACATGACGTTCACGTAATTAACATCAGCACAAAAGCTGCTTCAGCTTTCTTGTGTCAAAACGATTTTGGTAATGCTAGTTCCATGAATATCTAACCACACTTCCTTTCTTTTTCCTCCTTCCCTTTTTCACCTTCTCCTTCTTTTTCAGAAGCTGAACCAAAGACAGAAGACATTCATCCATTCATTTTTTTTCACAATCGTCTCACCTACAGCTGCTTTCCCGCCTTGTGGGTCACGTGTCTGCTGAAGCCCATCTCAGCTGGTTCTGGGCAAGAAGCAGGATGCACCCCAACCTTTTTTGCTCTGTGCCCATCTCATACAATAAAATTTCCAAATATACATGTACTGCAAACATAATTTGCACATTTTAATTCTTTGCTGCGTTATGGCTGTCTAGCGTCCATAATAGTGTTAATAGTAAGCACATTAAATGCTGTCATATTTCTATGCTTTGTCATGTGTGATGAACATGGATAGATCATAATTTGATGTGAAACCCTCCCAAACAGCCACATTTTGGTTAAGTTTTGGAGCAAAATTACATGGCTGGGTTGAGGGAATCAGTTAAAGTCAGTTTTATCAGTATACAGTTGTACAGCTGCTCTTGTCTTCCCACGTTTCCATGGTTTCACTAGAGGTAAATTAAGGCTTGGAGTGTCTCATCCAGGTGCACAAGGATACCGTCTCAGTCTGACTGAGATACATAAGGGCTGACACTGAAAATAGAATGCTGAGGTAATTATTTAATGTGATAACATGCGGACACGTTTATATGGGCTTGCATTAACAAATGAAGGTAGACCTCTGAGAGAAACCAAAATGCTGATGTGCTGTGGAATGAAATGAAGCGTGTCACCTCTGTTGTGAGGTCTGGTGGGCACCAGTTTCCAAGCCTAATAAGGCAACTTTTGCTTCTGCAGTTTCATCCACCATTCTGTTATTATTGACTTATTTGACAGCCAAATATTAGCCTAATATTAATTTATTTGAAATTACCTTTTGCTACCTCAAGCCGCCAGAGGCTCAGGAAAAAAAAAAGTATTCTGTGCAGCTAACAATTCATGATTGAATAGCATCTATCTGAGGAAAAGTGCTGTTGATTTTTCACATGAAGGCTCATGAGCAACTTTGATCTCAGGTTTGACTATCCTAAAAAACAACAAGGACCACAGAAGTGGGATTGGCACAGGGGCAGGGGTTAGCAGATAAATTAGACTAATGAACTCTAAACAGTCTTTAGTTCTCTTTAAACACTACTGGGTTTTAATGAGACATCTGTGTTTAATGACAGCTTCAGTTTATTGACTTTAGTTTAAATAAAATAAATAAATAAAATGAAACAATGTTCTGTGCTGTGGGATTTCAAGCCACAAAAAATAGGGAAGACTAAACAAATTACTTCTTCTGAACTTTGATTCCTATCTTTTGCATAAAATGCAAAAGCATTTCCTGTTTCCTGTTTGGCACTATAAGGTTCAAACAGGAACAGGAGCTGTAATATTGAGACATGATGGGAAAATGTTTAATTCCTCTATTTTATGAGAATTAGATGGGAAAGCTAGTTGCAGTCTCATGTCTGTCCATTCTGTAGGACCAGTAATGTCTCATTCCCAGGGCATTGAATACCACCAGCCAGTATGCCATGGGTCAAAGCAGCAAAGTCTTATAAACAGGAATCAGAATGTGTTTCCTTCCCATTAAAGAGAATGAGTGTACAACAAACCACACTGTAAAAACATCTCCCATTGAGACTAAGTGAATTGTCTAGTGGCTAATAATGATGTGCTCATCACTTATGGATCTCAGCTTTGCTACAGAATAAATGTTGGAATAATATATCACTCTTAAATGTCTAGCATGTAGGATTTAAGAGCTGAAATGTAATATAGACTCCAATAATACTACTACCAGGGTGTTTTCACCTGTCCATTTATTCGTTGATTGGTTGATTGGTTGATTGGTTGGCTGTTTTCCCTTGAGTCGCCCATGCTTCTCTAAATAATGTAAGTTTCAGAGATGTCAGTCATGTTTTATGTTTTATTATTTCGTACAGGGTTGGATGAGGGGCTTTCAGCCCCTTGTGAGAGAAGATACAGGTTCGGTATACTGAACTGTCTTCCTCAGCCATAGACTCCATTCACTCTTCGCAAATCACTGTGAATTAATTACACCAGTGCGGATTTAGTTGCCAACTGCTATTGTGCCAAAAACGCCTGATGATAGCTTCAGTGAACAGAACGCTTTGTGAGTTAAACACACACTAATAAGATAAGGAGAGAGCAATGAAAAGAAAGAACGTGCTATGGAGTAAAGTCATCAATGAAGGAATGGATTAAGAGAATTTCACATCCACCCACATATATAAGCTGTGTAGTATGAATTGTCGATCTATAATGATGATTCAAATACTCTCTTTCGACTGAATGGGTGACCAATACCTTCCCCCATTTCTCGCCGCCTCCTAACCTGCAGTCTGATACCATGACAGTGTTGACTTTAATGCATTTTGGCTCCTTATTCTCTCCACTTCATCCCCTTAGCCGTCCACAGAGTCCTGTCACAGGGATGAACAACACAGCTGTTCCAACAGACCCCCCCCCCCACTTTCTTCCTGTGCATTCTGGTATCACAGTGGGATCTTTCTTCAGGCTTTATCGCTCTGCACAGCTCTCACTCTGCCAAGTTTTTCCAATGCTGCTTCATTCTTCTTCAAATAGCATTGCAGTTCTGTCAAGACAAATGACTGGCTAATTAACTCCCAATAAAGGATATCACACAGTGCGTTAATCCGACCTACGTCGTGCCTTCGTTGACCTTCTTTCCCTTTCCTTTATTCACGTCTTTGTGTACGACATGTTATGCCGTCGGACATCCTGTCACTATGTGAACAGCCTCTGTTCATCTCTGGCTACAGCTGTGCCCTCAGTACCCTTATCGTATGACCCACATTCTGTTAGCAAAATGCCCTGTCTGTTGTAACACACTCCCTGGTTTGTTATATTCCTACTATCCAAGAGTTATCATATTCAGAAAACTACCAATTGCATCACTGATTTTGCGAGAGGTAATCCTAAGTAATTCAAAACAAATCACAAGTGATGCTTAACAGTAGCTATTGGAACTATACGTATGTATTTTAATATGGTTCTGTTTGTTTTTCTTATTTATTGTACATTAACATGGTATTATGTGGTTTTGCACGTTGGTCTGTTCTTTGCTGTCCTCAGAAACCTGTTGGATTTTCTTTATTATTTGATCAAAACTATGATTGTGAACTTCTCCACTGGTGATCTGAAGTTTTAAACCCAACATTAACAATTTGACAGTCGTCTTATTAAGGTTGTTTTTCTGTGAATTAAAAAAAAACAACTAACATAATAGAGAACTCAAAATGACGTGCAACTGCATTTTATTTTATAATGTGTTTTTAGCTAAATGATGTAGAAACCAATATTTTCAGGTTAGGTTTCTGCCTGGAAGCATTAACTGACACAAACGCTGAACTCTGAATGTTTTGCTGGTTGATGTTAATTTTTGATCAAGTTAACTAACATATTTATTGGAAATAAAAACAGTAATCAAGCGTAAAGTTGTGTGTTGGACTTTTGATTACAAGGAGGTGCATCAGTGCGTTGTTTACGTAAGTGTGATGGGATACCTCAGTGGTTTAGCCTCTACACTGCTGAGGCTAAAATTCATTCAAAAGTGGTAGAGATGTGAAAGTTACATTATGGTACTAGAATATTATGTATTAGGTGTCACAGTTCTGTATTTGTGTCATGTTGCTCTGCTGTGCTGGTCCCAGCTTGTGGGCGGAGCCTTGTCTCCACGCCGGTGCCTCATTAGACTGATTAGCCTGAGGCTCTTTAATCCTGCTTCTCCTTTTGTTCTGGGCCAGATTGGGTCTTTCTTCCCCATGCTTTGAGTTTGTTGGAAATTTTGAGATTTATTTTGAGTTTCCTAGATTTTGCTTGTCTGAATAAACTATGAATGAGAACTTCTCCCCTCGTGTTCCGCATATGGGTTCTAACCTAACTTGTGACACCTGTGCCTCAGGCCAGTCAACCCGATGAGGCACAGGTGTGGAGACGAGGCTCCGCTAACATGTTTGGCCCCGCCTCCTGCCACACTCCAGCAATGCAGCGCAACCTGACACAAATAAAGAACTGTGATATTAGGTGGGTTTTTTTATGTCCTGTTATTCAGGAATAGTACTTTTGTATTTAGAGCAGAAACAGCCTTTCAATGACCTCATATGGCGATTATGGATTGAAGTTTAATAAAAACTTACAACCAATTCAACTTATGAATAAACTCGGAGCCAATTATGTTCGTATATTGAAGACTATGCGTGTGTATGTGTGTGTGTGTGTGCGCGTGTAATCTCACCATCACCAACTTAGAACAATGCATCTGATTTCTGAAATGTCATTTAATTTACATTTTTTTCTGCACATCTCTACGTGAGGACTCTATGGCCTGCCTTTACTGCCCATGCATGAGCATTCTGCAGGTTTCCTCTGCTCTGCTTGAATGTTGCTGTGTTTTTTTGAAGTTGCTGCACATAACGGACCCATTTCACCAATTACACTCGCTAGACCCACTTTTTCACTGGATTTACCACAGCTGGACATCAGGGGATGTGCTGTCAGGATGCTCTTCATTGAGTTGTTGAGCACTTTTAATACCATCCAGCCCCAGCTACTGTGGAACAAACTGACTACCATGGCTGTGGACCCCCCACATTGTGTACTGGATCAACAACTACCTGACAGATAGACCCCAGCATGTTTGAATAGGGGACTGCATGACATCAGTGGTGACCAGCAGCATGGGGGCTCCTCATGGGACCATAGGTTGGACTCTGTGGAGACAGTTCTAGAGAGTAGGACCATATGTCCAAGGTCAGAGCATCACTGTGGGACAGCCACCCATGCACACTGCCTTCTCCCAGGAGAGGAGCTTCAGTAGAGACTGCTGTCACCGAGCTCCTCGACAGAGATCTATCTATCTATCTATCTATCTATCTATCTATCTATCTATCTATCTATCTATCTATCTATCTATCTATCTATCTATCTATCTATCTATCTATCTATCTATCTATCTATCTATCTATCTATCTATCTATCTATCTATCTATCTATCTATCTATCTATCTATCTACCTACCTACCTACCTACCCACCCACCCACCCACCCACCCATCCATCCATCCATCCATCCATCCATCCATCCATCCATCCGTCCATCCACCGTGCATTGAATCAGTCTTAAATTCTTACAAACTTTATATTAAATGTTTACATCCACAGATGCACCATAAAACTAGCACATTCTGAGGCTTTTCATAGCACAGTGTCCTCCAGCTTTCACAAAGTAGGTCTTGATTCATGAATCACGCCTGCTGGTAAAAAATAGTGACAAATGCATTACTGAAATCAAGTCATACCAAAGTGTTTTCGAAGGGCATTCAGTTGCATGAGTCCATGAAAACAAAACCAAATAACATTCCTGTTATTGGATGTGTGGCAGACAGCCGGTGTTAAATTCTGTGAAGGATGAACTGATCAATACCTCCTCTCCCAGGAGGAGATGTAATCAGACTAACTTTTTGCTACTCTCACCATCTTTTTCCATCAGCAGAGGAAAATACTGACAGAACCTTACTGTAAACACACATACCTGGACACATTCACAAATTACACTTGGACACACACACACATACACACACACACACACACACACACACACACACACACACACACACACACGCACACACACATTTCCCGCATGCAGCTTTAGAAAATTGGATGTTTGAGCTGTGCTCCAAGTGGCACTCAGTGAAAGTCAAGCGGTGACTCAGCAGCGCCGAGGAGCAGTGAGGGAGACACAGCAGGAGGGTTCATGCTAGTGAAGATGTATAAAAATGATGAATTGATTGCAAAGGAGACAACAAGTGAAGATGTTGATGAAAATAAAGCAACACATCCTTTTAATCATACATCAACCCTGGACTGACCTCTCTCCACCCTCTTCTCTGATCTTTTGATTTTCTCTGACGTTGGAGGTAGTCATCTCATTACCATGTACATAATAGAAATTGACCTTGTCTCAGTTTGTACACTTTGTACATTGAAAGACTTCCAAGAAGATTTCACAATAAAGTGGAGAAAAATTCATTTCATTCATTTCTCCAATACTTTTTTGATCAAAGTCTGTAAAGGTAGCTGATAGCTTGTGGTCGTAATGGATTATTAAAGAAAATTACATTTCTGGATCCACTCTTCTTGTTGGTTCCTCTGCAACAAACAAGTTTCATGAAGATCCGTCTAGTTGTTTTAATGTAATTCCACACCTAAATAAACAAACAAAACAAACAAATGTTTTTGTTTTTTATTTTGTGCCCTAAGGGCACACATGTCAAAGTCAATCCCCACGTGCTAAATATGGCTCATGACGAATTATTTATAGCCCCCCGGATGATTTTTAATAGTATTAGAACTAGCCCTCAGGCCATATTGACCCGCTGGTGTTTTGCATGCACCAAAACTACATTCCCCACGATGCAATGGTAGCGGAAGTCACTGTAGCACAGCAAGCGGGCTTTGGTTTAATTGTTTATCAGTATTCAGAGCAGAGGTTTGATTTCGCAACTCCCCTCCTCAAAAATGGCTAAATAGAAGATCGACGCTGAGAGCAGGGGGTTTCAAGCCAGGTGTTTCATGGTTAAGTGTGGCTGTGCTGGTGTGTAACAGGGAGAGAGGCCAAACTCGTGGGTGGAGCCACGGCTCCACACCTGTTGCTCCTCTCCACACCTGAGGCGCTTCCTTACAACAGTTACTGGCATTTACACCTAAACTTCATTGGTGTAATCATCATCAGGCTTTTTAAGCCAGGTGGGATGAGAGCTAGTTGCTGGTTCGTTTCTTTAGTTTGGTTCCTGGACGTCTGTTCTGTTTCTTGCCTGTCTGGAGAATTTTTTGAGTTTTGAATTAATCATGGAAGAAAGATTTGCCTTTGGTGTCCTGCATTTGGGTCCATATCCTGCCATTCGTGACAGGGTGGGAGTCAGAGCGTATGTTCAGAGAGGTCAAAGGTAAACCTGCGTGTCTTCTGCTGAGTTTGCACATTTCGTCTCCGACGCAATGCCTCAGCTGCACATCCAAGCTGCTCGGACGCTCTCTATGTTTCGTAGCACAGACCTGTGTGAACAATTGTTCTCTCTGATGAAGCTGAACAAAATGTCACCCAGGAGCCGTCTGACCGATAAACACCTTCACTCCATCCTGAGGGTTCCTTCAGCTCAGAGCCTGACCCTGAACATTCATGAACTTGTACAAAAGGTGAGACACCATCAAATATCAGGGTCAGCCTCGGACAAGTGAGCATCGAACAGCAAGAACGTATTTTCAGTTTTAAATTCAGTTAAATTTTTACATTTGTTTCTCCAAGATGTGATGTCTCTTTGAAGGAAGTATTGTTTTGTCTGTGTGCCACAGAATTTTTGTATTTGATTTTAAATATTCATATTTATTTCAGTTGAATGGACTTAGGGAAAATTGCTGAAAAGAGCCATGAGAAGAGATACAACTGATTTGATTTTTTTTTTAAATTTTACTCTTTGAAAGCAGTGATTCGTAGGAATGTAGAGCAGCACAATATTTTTTTTTTTTTTTTGTACAATAATGCATTATTATTGTGTATGCAAAATATTGTTATTATTCATGCAATAATGCCTGCGCAATAATGTATTTTCAGTTTTTAATGCATGCAATTTCATTTATGCATTTATCTTGACATTCTTCTTCTTTTTTCTTTCGGCTTTTCCCTTCAGGGGTCGCAAGAGCGAATCAATTGCCTCTATCTAACCCTGTCTTCTGCATCCTCTTCTCTCACACCAACTAATTTCATGTCGTCTTTCACTATATCCATAAACCTGCTCTTTGGTCTTCCTCTAGGTCTCCTTCCTGGCAGTTCAAAACTCGGCATCCTTCTACCAATATATTCACTATCTCTCCTCCTGACATATCCAAAAACATCTTAGTCTGGCCTCTCTGACTTGATCCCCAAAACCTCTTACATGTGCTGTCCCTCTGATGTACTCATTCCTGATCCTATCCTTCCTGGTCACTCCCAGAGAGAACCTCAGCATCTTCATCTCTGCTACCTCCAGCTCTGCCTCCTGTCTTTTCCTCAGTGACACTGTCTCTAGACCAAACAACATCGCTGGTCTCACCACAGTTTTGTACACCTTTCCTTTCATTTTAGCTGAATCTCTTCTATCACAGCACACCTGACACTTTTCTCCACCCGTTCCATCCTGCCTGGACACGCTTCTTCACCTCTTTTCCACACTCTCAATTGCTCTGGACTGTTGAGCCTAAGTACTTACAATCCTCCACCTTCTTGATCTCTTCTCCCTGTAACCTCACTCTTCCACTTGGGTCCCTCTCATTCACACACATGTACTCTGTCTTACTGCGGCTAACCTTCATTCCTCTCCTTTCCAGGACAAACCTCCACCTCTCTAGCTTCTCCTCCGCCTGTTCCCTGCTCTCACTAAAGATCAAAATGTCATCTGCAAACATCAAAGTCCAAGGAGATTCCTGTCTAACCTCGTCTGTCAGCCTGTCCATCACCATAGCGAACAAGAAGGGGCTCTGAATCTGAATCCTAATGGCTCTACTGCCTTCTCCTCATTTAGGCTTTCTATTTATTTCTTGGCTTCAAGCTACCTTTTCTCTCCCATCATCTTTTACACTATGTTCTCTGAAGACAGAGCATTTGTCCATCCTTGGAATTTTTTTTATAATGTTAAATTCAACTGTTAATTTCACTCTTTACTTAAAAAATTGACATCCCAATTTGGTCCACAGATGGACTACAAATAGAAATTCAATTTTTCATTGTAACCTTTTTCTCCATAGAGACAGTTCCTTCATTAAATGACATTTATTGTGCATAAAATATTTTAGTGTCAGCCTGACATTTAAATACAAACCAATTGTCAGTGTCTCAACACCTAATCTTCCAATCCCCTCCACTATTTTGTCAACAGAAGATCATCACAGATTTGAATGACGAGCAACAACTAATGAAACAAGTGCAGCAAAAGAAAACCATGAAGGAAATGCACATCAAGGAGGACAAACACACCAAGGGAGAGCTCGAGATGCTGGTGAAGCATAGTATTGAGAAAACTGAAGAAAGCACTGGATTGATAACGGATCAGTGAGGGATACGATCGGGCAGAAGGAGAAGGAAGCACTTCACAAACATCATACGATCACCATGATTACAACGCTAAGCTACAGACACAGAAGGAGAAAAAGTTATCTCCAACCAGAGATGTTGGAGCACTTCTTCACAGCTTGGCAACAGCAGGAATCAAACTGTTGTACTATTTATTACTGATGACTTATTACTGCCACATCCAAGTTGCCACAGTTGTGAAATTACAATAAATCCCTCTATTCTATTCTAGCAGGGTGACATTGCATTTGCAACAAGTAAAAATAAAAATACAAGACATGTTGAGAGCTGAGCCACAGACAGACATGTCTGTTACTTCTTCTAGAAGAAATCGAGGAGATGAAAGATGAACCCGAGGCATCAAAGTGAGATAAGGAATGAACACAGAGAAAAGTATAGGAATGATGTCATCAACTTTGGGCTTCAAGTGGAAAGCCAGCAGCAAAAGCTTGGCATGAATATTAGGAAGCATGTGGAGACAGTGCAAAGTAGCCGCCGTGCAATACGAAGTCTGAAAGCTGAGTAGGAGGCCTTGCAAAGGAAGACCCTCAGTTAAATTTGGATCAGCATCTGAAAACTTGACTCCAAATCTGGACCAACTATAAGCTTTCAACGAAGCTCCTTCTGTTTTGCGACAAGAGCCTTGGAACCAGAGATTGAGTATTGGAGCAGAGACGTTACATTCAGCAGAAGTCCAGCTCCAGAGTCGTTCCCTTTCCCTCAAAACCAGGAGGAGACCGACATCTCCTCAGAAACTCCTGAGACTCATTCACCGGTGGGAGGATGTACAAACTTGACTGTTCATGACCAAAAAGTCAAATTATTACATATACCTCATGTGATGCATTTCTCTTTAATCCCTCTTGTGTTGGGTTTTCTCAGGGTATTTTATTTTTTTATTTTAAATAAAAGGGTTTATTTGGGTTTATTTGTCTAAAAAATGAACACAACTAAAATTCTAGATTAACACCATCAACTATAGCACTATAGATATTAATGTGGAAACCCTCAAGGTTAGCTCCTGCAGTATTTAAAGCTTTTGCTCCTCCATAGAAGTAAATCCAAATTCACTTACTCATATTGAAGGTTTACTGGATATGAAAGAATTTCTCCCTTTCTCTTATTTATAGGACAACCATGTTGAAGGGCACTGGTATGTGAGATGGTCATGAGGGCCGTACATCATAGTTTGTGAGGTGGGCGACAGAAGTTGTGATTATTGGATCAGCACCGCTTCATTAAGTCTCCACACAACACAGTCTGTCTGTAATGCCTGTGGACAGAGAGATGGAGGGAGGGAGGCAGAGAAAAGAGAGAACTATAGGATTGACAAGTACAAGAGAAAGTAGAGAGAGAGAGACACAAAACAAATGTATGGGTGAATGAATAAATGGAAGTAGAGACACAATGCTTGTGAGTGTGACTGAATGACAACACCAAATGGTGGAATAGAATAGTCTGATGCAGGGATCAGCGAGAAGGGAGACAATGCATGAACAGTGATGGCCGCCAGCTTCCTGTTCATGCTGGCTTAGTCGCATTTCCATAAAAGCTCCAGCTGTGTTGGCAGCGCTTTGGACTGCTAATTTAAAGCCATCCAGCAATTCTGACCATCGGACTGCTATGGATATTATCTCTATTGTTCAATTAAGTCTACCACAATACCTCAATAGGTAAATGATCCCATGCGCAGATTTTACATTTACATGCTCTAGTGATTGACTAACAGGCAAAGGCAGATTCCTGCATTGTACTGTTGAAGCTTAACCGCTAGTCTCAAATGATAAACAGATGGTGCTATCTGGTGGCTAGATTGGGCATCACATCTTTGAACAAGCAGCATTCTTGACATTTTGAGAGGAAAATCCAATCTTGGGCTCCTTTTTTGGAAAAGAAACTGGAGCTGGAGCTCACGATCATTGGATGGGAGTCAGTCTACACCCTGATCAGGATACCAGGGGTTCTAAAGAGACTGACTACTCAAGTTCTCCTGTTTATCCATGGAAATTTTGAGACACCAGTCTAACTTACATGTCTCTGAACTGTGGGAGGAAGGTTGGACATACGAACGCAGGGACAGCATGCAAACTCCTCCAAAATAATATTAATGTCAGAGTTAGATGAGGTGATGCCATGGAATATTTCCCCAGTGTGGTTAGCAAAATCAAGGTGACAACAACATCGAAGTTAAATCACGGCTTTCTTTTTACATCTGTCTGTTTCTACAGAATAAACAAACCAGATATTAAATATTAATTATAATATTCAATATATTTATATACAAATGTATCAAGAGACTTTTTCTTTAGTTCACTTGTAAATTTTTATTACTTTTTTATTCATAACAGCAAGAATCAAATATAGCAATGCAGGCCCCATGAAAAAATGTATCGAGAAACAATATTTCTTAATGACA
This sequence comes from Antennarius striatus, assembly GCF_040054535.1. Lineage (NCBI taxonomy): Eukaryota > Metazoa > Chordata > Actinopteri > Lophiiformes > Antennariidae > Antennarius > Antennarius striatus. Next base: position 9,153,404 of record NC_090781.1, on the reverse strand, counting down.
TACATCAGTCAAAGCTGGCGCAGCAAAGCACAGGTTAAATTAGCTACATTCATGGCTTCAGTTATTACACGATGTAGTTAATAAAACCCCAGGAAACACATTCCTGTCAGCTTCAAAAGGTTCAATTTCCCACCTCTGTTTTTTGTTCAGGTTTCCTCTCACACATTTGGTTCCGATGAGATTATATTTTATGGCTTTAGACTGCGACAATCCATAGTTTTCTCCACGGGGGGCTTTTCAGAGGAGGTGGCGTGCATGCAAACATGACACATCCTTACAGGGGGCGCGGAGCAGTAAAACAAGCATAAACAAACAGCAGCATAAGACAGAATACATCATATTAGCACTACAGGCAGAGAAAACAAACAGATAAAAAAAAAGTTCAGTTTACATTATATTATAAATGTAAGCATGCGTGCTTGTAGGAGATGACAAAGTTTTAATGACTTAACAACCTAACTAATGACTTTTCGGTCTGTATTCTTAAATTCTGCCTGATTGAACTACATTCCTCTGGAGTCAGTTTCATCTACTAGAAGCACAGCTTACATCAACATAAAGAACATACTTATAGCGATGGTGTTTGTGTTGCATGTATTTCAACTCTCCAAGTGGTAAAACCTTTGTGAGTACATTTTGAGGAATCTTTTTTTTTTTAAAATAAACCACTATTCTATTTTTGTATTTTTATATATGTTTTAGTCCATTACATTGATAAAATATTGTATACTGTAAATACATATTCCTGTGTAACATGTTTACTTATTCAATATTACTGTTGTGATTTTTTCTTTAAATATGAATTTCCTGTAACATGCATTCCTCTCTGAGTAAAGAGACATAATGTGTTGTGATTGGTTGGGCCTGGGAGGGCATGGCCATGGCACACAGACCTGTTCGTACAGGCAGGTTAGGGTACCAGACAAACCCAGTCAGGCCCTTACTCTGGAGGGTACAGTGGACCCCTCCTCCGGTAGGTTACCTGGCAAACTACAAGCTGCTGACAAAAAAGAAGAGTAACACTTGGCCTTTTTTGGGGTCGGAGAGTTGGAACTCAGTGACCTCTTTGATGCAAGCAATTTTGTTCAGCCTTTCAAGATTTTTTTTTTGTTATCCTAGCAAAATTCCATATCATTATAGACATTTTTTTATTCAAAATAAGATCTCAATATACATGATTCTCTCTTTTTTGGCTATATACAGAAGTGCAAAAAAGTCAAACCGTTATCACCTATGTCGCCTCGAGTTTCCCCACCCCACCCTTGCTGTTTGCTTTTGGCATATAAAGAGACTCAGTTCCCTACTCCACACATTCACATGACCCCGCCAGCAACAGCACCCCCAACAAGTTTTCAAATATGCAGCTTTTGTCCAACATGGCCCAATTTCCAGGGAGAGTAAAAATATTAAAACAATAGTTACAATTTGAAATGGATACAGTAGAAAATAACATCTTTACCCTAAACATCTAAGATCTAGATTTTTATAATATTCCTTTTTTTTTTTGTAGGACTGGTTACAAACCTTATAGTCATTAAAATATTAATTGGTTATTGGCAATGGTTGCCACAGTGACAACTTAGCCTCTCTGTTCTGTTACTTCATCACTGTTGGATACTCATATAAAACACCTTTGTTCAAAGAACACAAAGAGACTAGAGAAATGAACAATATGCATACAGTTCAACAATATGCATAACATAGAAAATATTGAGTTTACAATCATAATCATACCAAATTAACATTAGTTGGAATCTCAAGAAACTATGCATGGGAAAGACACAAACACACACATTTTTACCTAATATTATAATAAGATAATACTGTATAGCAAGCAAAACTTAAAATCTGAACTAAATATCAAAATAGAATTCAAACAAATATAACTGTCCTCATCTACAGAAAACCACCAGTTAAGAAAACACTGTCTAAAACACAGAGAGAGAGAGTGTGTGTGTGTGTGTGTGTGTGTGTGTGTGTGTGTGTGTGTGTGTGTGTGTGTGTGTGTGTGTGTGTGTGTGTGTGTGTGTGTGTGTGTGTGTGTGTGTGTGTGTGTGTGTGTGTGTGTGTGTGTGTGTGTGTGTGTCATGAATTAGGCAACTGGATGGTTCAAGATGGCGTGTTGCATTGTGCTGACCCGATGGTACATTCTAAGGCTTTGGATGAGCAATACAATCGTTTATATTCGCATTTCTTTCCCTGTACTATCCACTAATTAAATATGCCTGAAAAACCAGAACAACATACACAAAGAGTTCTAGAGATCTACTTTTCATATTTCTTTTCATGTCTTCTGGGCTCGCCATCAGCGCCCATAATTTGTCCCATTAGTCTCTTACAATGCTTAGTAACAGCGACACAAATGACTTTGGCTGAACCGAAAAAAATTCTCAGGTAGACATATTGAACAGTTATTTTTAAATGTGTCAGACAATATATATACACAACATTTTAATGATCTGCCTTAAAATTTTGTATAAACAGAAAACCAAATCAGGTCCATCACCTGGTGGACGTTTTGACTCCTGTATCTCAGCAGTTTGGATATCCACTGATCACCCTGTTGTTTCAAAGATTCTCATCAGTACATCATCACATGGAGAGTCTTCGTGCAAGACCTCCCCCACTCATCCAACATTTAGCATTAATAAACAATTGAATGATCATGGAGACATCTGTATCAGCACAAATACGTTTGTTACCCTGACTAGACACCAACAACAAAGTCTAAAACTTAAACTATTCATTCAGTAGATTTAAATAGAGCAGACAATTTGATGAAGATAACCCAATAAGCAGGCAATCACAGGTCATGACATGAGAGAAAACAGACGTATTAAAGGGAATCGTCAGGTTTAACACTTAACACTGCTTGATTATCATTCATGTGTTTTGAGATGTATGGCACTTTACAGGGACTCCTGCAAGGACACAAGACATGTGCTTAAAAGAGAGCAAGGTAGGCTACAAATGTTATACACTTCACAGACATATAGGTGCTATTTTGCCTCTGAGTGCAATGTCATTTCCCTTTTTATTGGTTTAAAACAATATAAAATCATAAACAAATTCTTTGTATAAACAAATGAACACATTTAGGCCAAAAACCAACAGTCGAAAAAACAAACATAAGTCGTGATTCTTGGTCAAACTGAAGCAACAATCCAGAGGATTCTTTTCTATGACTGCTCCACACATTTACCACATATTAACATTCAAAGTGTGTCCGGTGAATAAAGGTAAGTTGCCTTTACCCAGTGAAAGGCAATATTAATGCAAATGACGTTCTTTTCCTTTGTGTAATAGTGTGCATGAAGTATAAATGAAAATTCTAACAAACTGTGTGTCCGATGATACATGCAGATTTGCTCCTAGCCGGTTGAAATTTGATTCTTCGTTTTAGTTTTGATGTTACAGGCATGAAGGTTGACCCCTACTCTTGGACGAAACTCCAGCCGGCTCCACGTTCCATCTAAAAAGGTTTTCGAAAACACAGCAAGTCATTATGAAGGTAGAAAACAGAAGCCATAACAAAGCTGACTCTAGACATCCTTCAGGTTCTAAAATCACGAAAGACTTTGAGTCTTACAAAAGACAAAAAATACAAATTCAAAAAACAGATTTGTTCAAAAGGCTTTTTTTTTTTCTTACACCAAATGCCCTTGCAAAACTGTAGCAGAGGATAGACCTTGATGGGATCATCATCCATTGAGCTATTGATCTGATGTAAGCTGATGTGAAGTTTCCCTGCATGCATCAGCTTAATGGTGTAAAGGCAACATGATGATATTACAGGTGACCTAATGAAATGCAACATAAAGTTGCTGCTTTCTCTATCTGAACCTCAGTGGAATCTTCATGGTAACAAATCTCAATTAAATACATGACAAAGCCATTAAAATACCACAGGTCGAGCATGGACGTCATTCCTTTTGAAAGTTCAAGAAGTAAACACTTCCTTAACTTTGTTTTTGAAAACATATTTTTTTCTTTACATGTCAATACATTTACAGGTTGCTCAAGAACATAAGACAAAATTACATAAGGAGAGAACAAAATATACTTGAGCTTGCATTTACCAATATAAATATGGAAAAGGGGGGAAATGAATGACTATTTGTTAAAAGAGTACTTCAACTTTTTCTTTTCTTTTTTTCCCCCACACTCGTTACAGAGCAGGACACTGTGTGTGGGGTAATTTGTAAGTTTAAGAGGTACCGGTACGTCAGTTTCCTTCAGAAAGTGTAAGGATAGTTGTGTGCTTACATTTCTCATGCTTAGATTGATTAGCTCAACTAATCATATTTAAGTGAGAGCTATCAGTTCTCTTTTAAGGCCCAGAAAGAAATCAATAAGGTTATTTCCAAATTATGAAAATGTCACTTGAAGTGATAAAAATAAATACTAAATACTATTGCAATTATTTGTTAACGACAATAATCATACTGAGAAGAGAACAAAGAAGAAGATTTTAGAAGTCTGAATTCAAAATGACATAAAGTATGGGTCTTCCAAAGACGGGTTGTACCTGCTTTTCTGATTGAGACTCCTACATCTGGGCCACATACTTGTGACTAGTCAGATGGTCTGCAGATATTATTGGAATCTGATTGATGGGGAGAAAATAAAAGAGTGAGAGAGAGAACAAAAGTTTAATGCAAGGAAGAAGACACAGATGGAAAAAAGATGCATGGTAATTGAATCGTGCACATTCACATTCATGCATATTTATTTAAAAAGCATGTGGGAATTATAACCAAAAAATACACCCACTGAAAGTCAAAGCTGAAAAGAAAAAAGGGGGAGGGAGGGAGAGAGAAAGAGAAAGAGAAGGGGGTTATGGAGAAGCAGATGGACTGAGGGATAAGGGAAAAGCAAACCTGATTGGTTGCTGCAGTTGCAAAGGGAACACTTGTGGCAGATGATGTGGCTGCAGACACAGTGGCTGGAGTAGCACCGTGCATCATGGGTACTTGGAGGGAACAGGCAAACAAACAGTTCATTCAGAGCAGATTTTATGTTTATCTGTAGGTATGTCTGCATAAAGCTCAGAAACATAAAAACATCTGTTAAAGCCATTTGAAACATCTTCATATGAAATCTATTTGCAAGTTATCACCTCATGAGTACCGTATTTGTCATGTATAACCAGACGGGATAATGAAGTGCGCTTTACATCAGAGAGCACGGGATGGAAATAAAATGAAGCAGGAGTTAAGGAAAGATCATACTGCAACAAGCATTAGGTGACTGGAAACTGTGGCAAAACAAGCTTTGTTACAGTGTATAATAAGAAAAAACAATTTCCAACTGAAATTACACTCAATCATGATCAAAATTGGCATTCATACATACTGTATACCACTTTGGGTCCATGTCAAAATATGAATTCACAAAACATAGAATAGGCTCACGTTATGTTCTGAGTTAAATGACATATGAGTTTGGTAAGGAAAGCTGGCACCTACCAACACTTGTTGCAGGTGTCATACACAATATCGAGCCTGCCCATCATGCATTGCAATAGGGTGTGGAGTGAATAGGGGGGAGAAGAAATCAAAACAACTCATTACAAATGTGATAACATAAATATAAGATAGTCAAACATCTTGGACTTAACGTGGGTAACAACAAACTGCGCTTCAAAACAACCTGATTATTAATAAAACACTAGATTTAAAACATCATTCATGAAAATTTTCAGTCCTCGACTGTCTAGACCCAGTTTATAGTTCAGCTGCATATGCTCCACTAAATAGAAGCAGAGCTTTAACGCCGGTGGTCCTCTCCTGTGAGTAAGGCAACAGCTGTTGGCACTACAGTGGTTTTTTGAATGACCTGTTTTCTAAACCCTCAAACTTTGTGGCAGTGATGTGAGAGCACACAAGTGTGAGGCCTATGAGGATCTGAGTATCTGAACATCTCATGGAAAAATATTCTTAGTCTGTCAGACGGGCATAAAACGACTAGGTAGCGGATGTAGGTCTGAAATCACAAGCTGTGTCTGCTTCTATACTAAATCTATATGGATATATATCTACAGGTATCTCTCAGTCTCTCTCTCTCTCTATTCATATATATTCATTCATTTTCTCTAACTGCTTCATCTGCTTTTGTGGGTTATGGGGAGCTGGAGCCTATCCCAGCTGTCTTGGCGCATGAGGCGGGGGTAACACCAGGGGCAACGCCAGTGCACCGAGACAGGCAAACATGCACACACACTCATTCCTGCGGGTAATTTGGAACGGTCAATTAACCTGAAGTGCATGATTTTGGAGGTGGGAAAAAGCCGGAGAACCCGGAGAGAACCCACGCAGACATGGGGAGAACATGCAAACTCTGCACAGACTGAGGCTCGAACTCAGAACCATCTTGCTGTTCTGTATACTGTACTCTATATAATCTATAAATGGTATCAGCCTCATGCCTGAGAACAACAGCGGATGTTACTCTGTGTGCACTACACTTCACCAGACCTTTTTCTTCCCTGAGTTTTGGCTGAGGGGTGGACCTACATGATCTGACAGGCAGCATCTTGTCATCTTTGCGTCAAATCAAATAAAGAAGGCTGAAGTCTCACCTGACGGTATGAAGGCAGCCTGCTGCTGAAACTGCATGTTGGCCAGGGCCTGTTGGTACGGGAATATGCCAGCATTGAACATAGTGGTGGCACCATTGGCTTTTTCAAGTGCAGGTCTCTTTGGTAAAGGAGGCAATACAGGAGGGATCCCCTAATGACGGGGGGGAGGGGCAACACCAAAAATAAAGGAATGGGAGTAAAGAAAAGCAAAGAATGATAGCAGTGACATTCAGGGCAGAGAGAAGAAATAATTCCGTTAGAACATGAAATCGTCCCTCCAAACATTTCTTACAATCACTGGCCAGCAAGAAAAGCACTGCGCTACCTCCGTCAGAGAAAGACAAGGCAGCACTAACAGTGACTTCTACCTTACTTGTAATAACACTACCCTAAACATGTTACAATGTTTATTTTAGAGAACCAATGATGTACTTTTTCTGTAACAATATTGTAATTGAAGTAGTTAGGGAAGGCAGCAAATAGTACACGATAAGCTGAGTTAAGGCTGCTACAATACTGTAAGTCTTCAACAATTACACATGCAGTATGAAGAATGGCATACACAACACATGCAGAGACTAACAAACCATATTACACAGTACATTATTACATTTCCATGCCTGGTAATTACTTAGGAGATTCACTTCAGGTGATGAATTGATCACTGAAAGCTTTATTTTTGAAGTTTTTCATTCCGGCTTCCTGATGTTTCAGATTTTATCAGTTTTTAATCATTTTATGAGGCAAAATCTATGGCTGCAATCACTTCATCATTCCTCAGTGTTTCCTAATCATTAAATGTTGACAATAATTTAGAACTTCAAAAAAATATGTTCACTACAAACAGCTACATGCCAGCTAAAAGGTGAAAGGTCATAGTACCAGGTCAAAAGTTGAGTTGAGGGGTCGCTTCAGTGACTTGACAGCCGACTGAGTCTTAATTAGCAGGCAGCGAGCACATGATGAGAATGGGCCAATGGGGTTCAAGCGCATTAACATAAACCAGCAAGCGGAGGTGCATCATGGGGCAGCAGTGCAGTGTGTGTTGGTAAAAAAAACAAAAACAAATAAAAACAAATCATTGGAATGCAATATAGAACAATAACAAGACTAGGGCATGCACATTAATGGCTGTAAAGTTACTGGTAATAATTATTGACCTCTGATTTTTTTTTTTTTCAAACAAACAGAAAAAACAAACAGAAAAAAAAGTACATTTGCAAACAAATGTACTTTTGTTTGGTTGTAAAGTGCTCTGAGCTAGAGGAGAGGATGGTTCATTTTATTAAGCAGATTAGTTAAATTAACTGGATTTAGTTAAACTAAAGGCCATAAATCAAATTTATGAGTGACCTCAGATTAACGGAATCCCAGGATGAGTAGCTGGTTTCCTACCACAGTCTATAGAAAGCTTAAGAAAAGTTATCCAAAACTGTTCAAAATCAACCCCTTGGACTTTCTTGAAGTTTCTTGAAGACGTTTCCCCCTCATCACAGAGGCTCTTTTTCCCAGTTCTAGTGATGGTTGGTCTTGTCTCAGCTTTTTAACCCCGTGAGCTGTGGTCAGTGCTATTCATATTCATAGAACCGAAGAAGCCTCGTGGATGAGAGGTGAAACGTCCCCAAGAAACTTCATGAAAGTCCAGTGGATTGATTTAAACAGCTTTGAATAACCATGATCTGGATAATTGAGAACCTACACAGACATCTTCAGAAAAAAATCAAAACTACCCATTAGATACAATGTGCCACTAATAAGGCACAAATCACACTTCATTCACATTTGTGGAGTCAGTAACATTTTTTATTTCATGCATCTTATGTGATTAGATATATATTTCATCTTGTGCTTGCTGTATAATGGCATTACTTTATTTCATATATTTTAATAAGTGCACTGCAGCTTTGTAATAGAAGATACACTGGAATGCTAAAAGATGTGGGAAAAAAAAGGTAATGTAGCTGATGTGTGGCTAATTTGTCATCTGGCTTCAGCTGACCTCTGAACTCATGTCATTTACACCGCATGCATGACTGTTAGGCTTTATCAGAAGAGTATCTGAATATGGACAGTTACTAGTATGAAAAATGATTATGATCTCAGTAGTGTTTACTTCAAGTGAAGAAGGGGGGCCGTGTTATCACTTTGTCTTCCTTAAAACCTGATCCACGTGTTTGTGAAACAAGCACCTCATACTTACAATATCCTAGAATATGACAGTGATGGAGGGTAATGATTCTCGTTAGCTTCGCATTCAGTTCTTTCCAAGTCATTAGCTGTTATTTGCATATTTTTTCTCTACAGGTTTCTTGTATTATCCTGTTGACTCTTTGCAACATAACATTGGTTTATCCTGTGATCAGTACCTTAAATGCATCCCGAGGAAAGACATTTTACAATTTTTTTGACTTTTCAGTCAGACTGTCCGCTCTTCCAAATCTTTTGGTTATCAATTTGTCTGATGTAAACATTCTTAACAATTATGCACGGCATAATATACGGAGATGATGTCTTTAGACCCCCCCCCCCTTAAATCCAATTCAAATTGGATTTAAGATCTGATGATGCTTAAATCCAATTTGAATTCAAGTTTATAGAGCTTGGAATTGGAACATATGAAAACGATGAGTTCAAAATACTCACTTACCTAATAATTGTGCACACAGTGTACAGCTCTTGGCTGAGGAAGACTACAGTATATTGTGTCCCTAATGATCACTGCACAGCAGAAACAATTTAATTGTCTCCACGATTGTCTTTTAAGGAAACACACACACCTACTTACTTTGCGTAGCTAAATATGTAAATGAGAACACAGCAAAACAAAGTGGAGCAGGGCAGAGGACGAGGCTCACTCGCATACTGCACATTAACGACTGCAGGTTGAAGCTAATAGACTGTCTGCCATCTCACTGATCATTAGATCACTTTACAGACTCTGAGTTAAAGCACAGTCTAGAACATGTTGTTTCAAACAACTATATCCATAAGTTAATCAATGCTTTATGCTTCATGGTGTAGCTGCTGGATTGTGCTTCAAGGCCAAATATTCCAAGTTTAATAAACGCACACTGATATTAGAAGAGCTTGATGATTTATTTTAATTCCCCACTAGAGAAGAGAGACAAAAAAGAAGGAACGAAAAGTTTTGAACTCATATTCTTGTTTTGAAATAACAACATGAACTTAACTCTGGCTCAGGCTTTATTTGGTTTAAGTTTGCCCTCTGGCTGCTCATTAGTGGATTACTGGCTGTTCTGAGACACTGGAGGTTCTGCAGCTTGTGTTGTAGTCCGAGGACGGGTACATACCATGGCTGCTGCAGCCGCAGCCTGGTTGACTTGGTGTTGGGCGGCCTTGATTTTGGCCTGCAGGTGAGCCAGAGGGTGAAAGTACTTGCACTTCTCCCTAGAGCAGCGACCCTTAATGTAGTCCATACACACAGTGACCGTATTGTCGTTGGTGTCAATCATAGTGCTGTCTGCAGGGTGGGCGAAGCGACAGTCATTCTCTCCTCGTGTGCAGTTGCCTCGCTGGTATTCTCGACACACCTAATGCACAAAAACATACAAACAACCACATACTTTATCTATAAATGTGCTTACATGATCATGAGACTTTCAAAAACATTAAAAACTTAAATCTGCATGTATTATGAAGTTACTTCATAAAGTTCCCTTTACCCTCATTTGATGAGGTAATCAATCTTTTCAAGCATTTCACAACTTGACAATCACTTAACCAGATGAAACCAATCAAACTTAACGGCAGCTTCAGCCATTACTGTTGATTGATCAGCAGAATAGAGCATAACTGGTGTTTACAGACTCATCAATCACACAGCATTTCGCCATTATTCAAATGAGCAGTGTTGTTGTTCCTCCGAGAGACAGAAGAGAGCAGCATCGGCCTGATGGGTTGGAAGCCTGATGCCTCAATCTGATAGCAGAGGCTCATTGAGACTCATAATAAGTATAAGGCTCAGTGGGGGCTGTAGGTGACGTAATCACCAGCCCACACATAATCACTCTGACACACACGCACACACATAACGGGAGCACATGGGAATTACGAGGTTCAGTCTTTTCCTAGGATTACATTTTGTCATTTTTTTGTGCCGCAACTGAAGATTCCTGGTTAAGTCACCACTGTGTCCGAAACAGATTCCTAAACAAATGAAATATAATTTCATGGTAGGTTGTATTTCTCATTGACATATAACAAATCATTTATTAAATGTCTGTTTACCCGTCTCACTGCATAAGGAATGGATCTCCTTTGTTGGGAAACATTTGCCACATGAAAAGGCCACCGATGCTGTTGTCTTACAAGGTTCCCCTGCTCTCCTGTCATGAAAGCTCATCACACACACTATCATAGTGTGAGCGATGAGATGAAATTCTCTCTCTATTCCTGCCCACCTCTCCATACATTTATTCATTCACATACTAATGTACAACTGTATGTCTACATCCTCACCACTGCCAGCATCACCACTGCCGCTACTGCTTTTTTTTTTTTTAAGAGAGACTGCCTTGTTGTCAGGCAGATGTTGGAGAGGCTGCTGAAGCAGGAAAGGAGGGAGGGATGAAGGGAGGGAGAGAAAGGAAAATTTAAGAGCAGTTGATGATTAAAGAGGATGGAGAGATGAGGATCAAGGAGACAGCGAGAGTCACTGGGGATCGAGTGAGTGTGACTGGCATGGTAAGAAAAAAAAAACTAAAGGAAAAATGGGGAGGATTGAGTAAAAGCAATTTGATATTCTCTACACCAGGTGTGGATCAGCTTGTTTTCTTAACGGTGCTTAATCAAGTACTAGCAAGAGCTAAAAAGGTGGAAGTGCTTAGTCAGTCAAGCAAATACTGCGCCTGTTAATTATATTTATGTCCCCATGGTAACTTTCCTACGAGGCCATTTACATCACCATGGTTGTAAAGCAATAAATGACTTTATGCATTGTAAAAAGACAACAAGTTAGAGACACAGAGGCAGCTTGAAAATGATCCAAGATGGTGAACTTTCTTCTAGAAAGCTATTAGCTACAGGCTAATATAAGTCTGTCCCCTTTCTCAAAGATATTTTTAGCCAACCTATTTCCTGACAAATTGAACCAGGGTATGTCATCAGCCAATCACAGAGCATCACCAGTAGACAGTGTTGACCACTGGTCTCACAGCAATGACGAGTATATGTTCCCTGCCAATAATAATAGTATAATACAGGTAATAAAGAGTTCTGCCTCGTGACTGGAGCTCAGTGGACAAGGCCAAATAATCATTTCAAGCAGTCCAAGATGTCTTGTCTTAGAATTTCCCCAATGTCTTTAGCTTTGATTCACCGTCTTCACTTTCCATTGTCTTTGTCTGTCCCAGCTCACTCCCCTGATGACCACAAGGGTGCAGATTGATTTCCCATGGAAAGGGTTTCTTCTATTTTTCTTGTCAATGAATCCCCCTCTCACCCCACATGTCATCTGATCAATCAGGGGTCCAGCTACTTCCTGAGACTCTACCCCATTAATTACCCCGATATCCTGTCACACCTCTTGTCTCATTGCTTGTTTTGTTTTGGTGTCACTAACTGTCGTGTCACTCCAGATCATGTCTCATCAGCAATCAACTCATTCCCTTCACCTGCCTTCTCTCCACAAAACCTGCAGCCACTCCCCAATCAGTCTCCACTCTTCATATGTCTGCTCAGCCCTCTGCTCTCTGCCAGATTGTTTAGTGTTCACCATGACCTTCCAGCCTTTGAATCCTGACTGTTCTGTTTTTTTTGTGATTGACTCAGCCTGTTTCCCGGACCCTGCCTTTCGTAAACTCCACCTTGGATATGTCGGTCTGGTTTTTGGATTGCCTCTTGTGTATGACCCCGCCTGGTTTTTGGACTCTGCCTGTTCGCCTACCGTTTGTCTGATTCATCTGCCTGTTGGACTGTTTACTCGGAACCGGAACCATGCCTGTACTATTAAACCTTTTTGAGTGTTGACCCACCTGCTACTCTGTCATGCTTTCGGGTTTCTCCCTGCAAGTCATGTCCGAGCCCTGACAGAACAATCTGTCCACTATGAACCAAGCCGACAGCAATCTTGATCTGTAGAATTCACCATCAGAACTCAGCTTGACCCCGCACTATGACCATCACCTCCAGCTCTTAGCTGAGGTCATTCGGTCCACAACCGCCCACCAGGAGCGCAGTATGAACGTCCTCCAGGAACAGCTTGCTGCGTTTTCGACGGCACTCCCAAGTCGTCCTAACCCACTGCTGTCCCTGAAACTCCTGCTCGGTCAGCGACTGGTTCTGTGGCTGGGGGCTCGCTGAGTTGCTTGTCTGTGCGTCTGTCCAGTCCTTCTCTACCGAGTTGCGGAAGATCTTTCATCATGTGACTCCTGGGAGAGAGGCAGCCAGGGGTTTGTTGAACTTGGCCCAAGAGGGAAGATTGGTAGCTGACTACTCCATAGACTTCCGCACCATGGCAGCTGAAAGCGAGTGGAACCCCTCTTCCCTGTTCGGCGCCTTTTATAACGGGTTGGCAGACCATATAAATGAGGAATTGGCGACGCGTGATCCTCCCGCGGCTCTCGAATCCCTTGCGGCCCTGGCCACTCAAATTGATGTCAGTCTCCGGGAGCGCAGGAGGGAGAGGGCTTACTGTCTCAATACAGTCAGGATGTTCCGCTCCGCATCTGCTTCTCCGCTACCTCCGCCGCCGTCAGAGGAGGACATCTCTAGAGGTCAGGTGAAGCCAACGTAATTGGGTCAGGCATGTCTGTCCCCAGTGGAGAGAGAGCATTGTCTGCGGGGAAATATTTTCCTCTAGTGTGGCCAGCTTGGCCATTTCATTTCTTCATGTCTGGTAAAAGGCAGGGCTCACCAGTTAAATGGAGGGGGCTGGTGAGCTGGTCAATAAACTTGAGTGTGCCCTCTTAATCTGTGCTGCAAGCCTTACTTCGCTGCACCAGTCAGGATATCAAGGTACGTGTGTTAATTGACTTTGGCGTTGACGCTAACCTACTTGACATGACTTTGGCTAATCTATTGGGCGTCAGTAAAGAACTTTTGGCTGAGTCCATCCATGCCGACGCACTGGATGGTCGTCTTCTGTGTCGGGTAACTCACCAAATGAGTTTGGAATGGAAACCACAGAGAAAATTTCTCTTTTCACCTCAGTCACTTGCCTGAACAACCGGTGATTTTGGGATACCCTTGGCTGCTAAGGCACAACCCACACATAGACTGGACGTCTGGGATGACTCTCCAGTGGAGTTCACATTGTCATAATGTTTGCCTCAAGTCTGCCCTGTCAACCCTCAATCATTGTAGGCCAGCCGGATCGCCAGATTTAACCGGGGTTCCTGAGGAGTACATTGATTTGAGGGATGTATTCAGTAAAGCGCGGGCCACGTCTCTACCTCCACATAGGCCATATGACTGTGCTATAGACCTTCATCCGGGACCGTCACCTCCTAGGGGTAAACTTTATTCCCTATCTGTTCCAGAGATGAAGGGCCATGGATAAGTACATTCAGGACTCACTGGCAGCCGGCCCTATTCGTCCTTCTTCTGTGGGTGCTGGGTTTTTCTTTGTAGAGAAGGACAAGACATTACGACCTTGTATAGACTACAGGGGTCTCAATGAGATCAGTCAGGACCAGGGATCTGGTTCTACTCATCAGCCTTCGAGTTGTTGCAGGAGGCTATTATTTCTACTAAGCTAGATTTAAGGAATGCCTACCATTTGGTTCATATCAGGGAGGGTGATGAGTGGAAGACGGCCTTTAACACTCCTAGTGGACATTATGAGTACCTGGTAATGCTCTTCGGACTAATACCCCTGTAGTGTTTAAAAATTTAGTCAATGATGTGCTTCGTGATATGCGTAATGCTTGCGTTTTTGTGTACTTGGATGACATTCTGATTTTTGCCCAGTCCAAACAGGAACATGTGATACATATACGTCAGGTCCTGCAGAGACTCTTAGAGAACCAGGTTTTCGTTAAAGCGGAAAAGTGCGAGTTTCATGTCTCAGAGGTCTCTTTTCTAGGGTTCATCATCGGTGTTGGTAGGGTTTCGATGGACCCAGCCAAGACTTCAGCGATAATAGCCTAGCCCATGACTTCTTCCAGAAAGGAGGTAGAGCGGTTCTTGGGCTTGCAAATTTTTATCTGAGATTTATCCACAATTATAGCTCAGTTGCAGCCCCGCTCATGGCTCTCACCTCTCAGGAGGTTTCCTTCAAGTGGTCCCAAGCCACGGAGGAGGCTTTCAGGGAGTTAAAGGCCAGGTCTGCTTCTGTTCCACTTCTGATCTTTCCAGACCCTGCCCGGCAATTTATTGTGGAAGTGGACACTTCAGACTGCTGAGGATCAGAGGGTCCACCCCTGTGCCTTCTTGTCCCGCAAGTTGTCAACCGCCGAAAGAAAGTATGACATCAGGAACTGGGAACTTTTGGTGGTGAAGTTGGTACTCGAGGAGTGGAGACACAGGCTGGAGGGGACTGATTATTCGGAACCTGAACCCTGCCTGTAATATTAAACTTTTTTGAGTCTTGAACCGCCTGCTACTCTGTCATGCTTTTGGGTTCCCCCTTGCTAGTTGTGTCGAGTCCTGGCATATTGAATCTTACATTTTCAATGTAACCTTATGCTTCTTACACACCTCTTGCCTCTCTGCAATGATTTCCCCATTATTCTGCTACAAGTGATTGCTTGGCAGGAATGCATAATGGATGAGATTGACTTACAGTACAGTGCAATTAATGACCATCTGAACATACACACCTAAAGGAGCTCCACACATTGGTTTTCAAATGACTGATGGTGTTCATTAAAGAATTAAAGATTTTTTTAAAAACAACATACTAACTGTGTACCTTCACTAACGCTGTCTCCAACCTGTTGATGGGATTCAGCACTGACAAGTGTGATGTTTGTGGAGATGCTCTCATTTCTCTTTGCTTCAGTCTGGGGAATCACTGTTTTATGGTAATGCCATGTAGTTACTGTAGCAGATACATAATTAAAGTCTACAAGCAGAAACTGTTTAGGAAAGACTTTCCAACCCAGGCCATTAATATTCAAACAGGCACAGCTCTGCTTTCACAGCTCAATCTGTTTGCACAGATTTGAAAAAAATCCTTATCGATGTTGACAAGTGTTTTGATAATGTATCTTTTAATCTGTGACTGATATGAAAGTGAAAAAGTAATCATGCAAATCCTCTCGAGGTGTGCATCTGCTTATCCTCTTGCATTTTTTTTTTTCATATTTGTATCTGTGAATGTGTTTCTCACCTCCAGTCTGTCTGTCCTCATGAGTTTCTGTGCAGCAGCAGTTGCAGCTGGTACAGGGACGCTGGGGTTGCTGGTGACCAGTACTGGGGCGCTGGGCAAGATGTCAGCTGGCATCAGGCTGGGCGAAATGGGGCCAAGGTAGGGGTTAAACGCTGCTGCTGCAGCAGCACTAACATTGGTTGCAAGGCCAGGTGTGACTGAAAACATGGGCTGTGGACACAAGCAGAATGAGAGATGGTCACGAGTGAGAAACACATGACGTTTCCTCACTCACATTTCTCATAAAGTC
Organism: Antennarius striatus; assembly: GCF_040054535.1. NCBI lineage: Eukaryota > Metazoa > Chordata > Actinopteri > Lophiiformes > Antennariidae > Antennarius > Antennarius striatus. The sequence continues at coordinate 9,137,243 of NC_090781.1, read as the reverse complement.
CACATGTCTATATTTATAAATGATGATTGTATGCACCAATATGTGCAAAGTTATTCTCAGTCCTTCCCCATTCAAATTATCCCTTGAACACAACAGTATTGTGACCAAAGAGATGTCTGCAGATAATTAGAGCCGACCAGAGGCTAGCAGCTGTGGGATATGAAGGGAAAGAAGGTGGTAAAAATAGACTTATAATGGACTCAGATCAGGGGAAGAAATAATGTCTTCTCTGATAGCTGCTTGTCTTTTGATGTAACACATGAAGGAAGCTTACACATCATATGTAGAATCAAATTTTACACACATGGAGCAGATGGAATTACACACTTCTCACAAGAGAGATTGTACACATATAGAGCAGGTTTAATAATATGAGGAACATAAAGCTATGTGTCCATTTATTTTGGGCGTACTACTTTTACGTAGACTTTTATTAAGAAAGAATACACATTCTGTGAGAGAGATAGAGGCTAAGGGGTAGCACAGCTAATGTAGCACACACTGTATTTTCCTTGCACATCAGTCTCAGTCTCAGAATCATCTTCTGAGTCTTTGCCAACATGACACAGTGAGTAATAGAGCTGTGTCAGCCAGGGCTGGACAGCAACATTCCTCCCAAAACCTCACTCTTTCAAGACTAATCAGAAAATCAGGGACCCGGTGGAGGCTGTAATTCTTCCTGCGCTGTGCTCTGGACAGTCTGAAGCATTGTGACCTATCACAAGGTTATAATGATAGTCAGATATAAGTTTGGATTCTTAACACCTCAAGGTTATAATGAAAGTGTGATGTCTGTGAGTAGACTTGCCATTCAGGAGGTTGTAACAATGCAGTAATGTCATCTTGCAAAATATTTGTGACACTGCTAATGGCCACTCCTGGAAAATCTCATCACTTAGTATTGAATTGTTTCCAAAAAGGAGAGAGCAGCTTCTTGACATTAATCACAGTGGAAACTAATTGAAAACCGTTAAGGATGTATAAACAGCAGCAACAGCAACGTTAAAACATCCTACTACATGTCTTGTTTGTGCTGTTTGTGTTGTGTTGCAGCAGGGTTGTTGTGGATTGTGTAGCTCTTTTCTTCTTACATAGACAGCCTCATACAAAATGCATGCTGCCAACCTGGAGGTCTCCTCGTTTTCTAAGAATCAATAATAAAAACCTAAAAAATTAAATGATCTGCAGCTTAGAATTGGCCACAAAATAGATTTTTAAACTGAAAATAAATGCAATTATAAATATGGACAAAAATGAGGGAGAACAGCAGGTATACTATCACAGAAGAATATGTCTCGTATCAAGGTTATTCACAAACTGTGTGAATTGTGTCAAAGTGCTTATCTGCCAGACATTTTAAAATTACGGTATCTCATTTCCAAATTATTCAGTCAATACTTTTTTCTATGAGAGTGAATAAAACCCAGCCAGAATATCCTTGTAATAAACACTGGCATTAAAAAAAAAACTTTGTTACAGCTCAATAAGCCAAAGTAAGACAGTACTTGAAAAGGAAATATCTCAGGATTACAAGTGTAGACAACTGGACAAGTTTAGCCAATTAAAAGTGATTATAAACCAAACAAAAATAAAATACACAATAACGCATATAGAAAAAATAAAAATAAAATAGAAATAAACTGTCATAATGTACAAAACAGGCAAAAGCCATGGATGTGTCTGGTTGATTCAGGGCATGTTTGATGACTGACCGACTGACTGACTGACTGACTGACTGACTGACTGACTGACTGACTGACTGACTGACTGACTGACTGACTGACTGACTGACTGACTGACTGAATGAGCGTTGTAATATGGTCTGTGCAATGATGTTGATTTGGTACTAGAATGCATCGTGAGCACCATCCAGTTGCGGCCTGTGAATTATTTCTACCTTTTTACAGTTGCATATGTGAAATTAAAGCAGTCTTGTGTTGAAAGTACAGATGTAGACAAAAAAGAGGGAGAACAGCAGGTATAGTATCACAGAAACATTCAGGCAAAAAGGAAGCTTGGAGGAATAAAGTCCCGGAAAATCTGGCAGTATCTTTCCCTTGTTTTTCTGAAGCTGTTTCTTATCCTTCCTTTTGGCTGTTTCCTAGACCTCTGTTTGTAGGACAGGTCTAAAGCCATCTCTCCTCACAGCTGTCATCCCATCTCTTTAACTTTACCGATCTTTACCGTGTCCATTTATCTCTTCGTACCTTGTCTGGTCCCTCTTTTCTTCTTCAGCTGTGTCCTTCCTTGTCAGCCTGCCTTCTTCTTCCTCCTCTCATCCTCCTTTCACTTCCTCTCTCCCCAAGACATAAACAGTAAAGGGAGGCTTTCCAGTCTCAGGGATATCTATGGCTTCTTAAAACCTTTTCAGGATTTCCTCTGTTCCTCTCAATGGACCTCTAAACTCAGACGCCCTTCCCCAGATAAAGGTGATAACCACAGGCTAAAAGTGCATGTATGTGCATGTGTGTGTGCACATGCTCATGCACATACAAGCATGCAGTATCTGAAGTGTGTTTTGCAATAGTGTGAGACAATTTCCTCCAGTCCTGTCAATTAAACATAAAGGTAAGTGAAGACCTTGCTTCAACCTGACAGACACGGCTCATTGCGGTTTCAGAGCAGAGAAGGATTCATATAAACGAGTTGAAGTTCTGCCCACCACCTTAAAGATCATTGAAGAGAGCAACGTGAACCCAGAGCAATGTGATGTCACTGATGCAATGATGGGTGATGATGGTGTCATGGGGCCAGAGTGGTATTGGCCCCAGTAAAAATCTGATCGTCCCCCAACTTACTTTTATACTTAGATGAAATTAAGCTGTACTGCACATTCCTTTTCAACTTAATATCTAATTAATAAGAAATCACACACACACACACACACACACACACACACACACACACACACACACACACACACACACACACACACACACACACACACACACACACATGTATGATCTAAATAGTGACTGAATCATTTCCTACCTTGATTATGAATCACTCTACAGGATCTGACATCCATATCCAGGAAGTTTTCTATTATCAATTTGACTGGAAAATTCCAATTAAAGTGTCAAAATGAACTGAAAAGTGGTAAACAATGAATGTTTTTTTTTTGAGTGAATGCTCTGTGCATCATTTAAAATTTATCACAAAAAATTACATTCTCATAGCTTGTCAGGCGTAATTCATTTTGTTATATTTGTATCTGAGGGCAGCCAACAGAAAGTCAGCCAGCTGGCCAGAGAACAACTCTCAAAATATTTAGAGGCCTGAAGAAAACTTAAAATGTTCAGTTCTGCATTACGCTGATGTGCAACCTATATAGCCTAAAAAGAAAGGGGTTTCATCTGAAAACACATTCTATTTTCTTATCCTCTTATGATAATTAGACCGCAGGATCAACTTTTAAAAAGCAATCTGCTGTTTAATCCTTGCTTTGACAAAAGCAGATTCCAGTTCTTATACAGTTCTTATATCTTAAACACACCAAGGCTTGTGTCAGACCTCTGCATAAAGCAGAGTGTGTGTTTTGTACATGTGTCCTCTCACCACTGGCTGCAGCTGTGTGCCGGGGATCATGGCGTTTGCCAACTGCATCTGCTGGGTGAGCATTGCCATGTTTTTCTGCTGGATGAGGTTGTTCCTTCCATTGATTTCCAGTTGGGTCTTTAGGTGGGGAGGAGGATGCAGGTACTTGCAGTTCTCCCTGGAACAACGACCCTAATTGGGAGGATAGAGACACAGAAAGAGGCAAATTAGAAAAGTGTTTCACGGGATTGTTGCTTGATGTAAAGTAATGAGCCTTGACTCAAGTTGCTGTCTCCCAATTAGCAGGTCGCTGACCAAACATCTGTAACATCTGGGCCTGCTTCTGGATTTAGAATAAATCCCTGTTTATGACAAGGTTGCGCCCTCATTACTATGGTCAATTTCATCAAGGTCTCTCGGGGACAAATTAGCTTCTCAGTGGTTGTAATACACAGATTGACAGGATCACTAACAGCATAGCTAAATATTAAGTACATGAGTCATCTGAAAAAAAAAGTCAGATTGTACCAGGGTAATTTGTCTATATGATGTCTTAAAAGGGCTTTTTTTTTCAGACCACAATAAAAAAAACAATGTAACTGCAACAACAAATGACTTATTTCAGATTTTCATCTTTGTTCAACGCGAGAGAAAAGGCTAGTGTTTAAAAGAGTCAAGAACATCTCCATGTGCATAATGGTTCTTCCAGAAAGATAAAAGTAGGGAAGAAAAGGTGATAGAGTTTGTTGCAGGAATATCGATTTGTCAGCTGACCATATCAAAGGCTGAAAGTTTTATGAAGGCTATTGATGTCCTCCTAATTGAGACGCGTTAGTCTTGAGTCGATTCATAACGTAACATCAGAAAGAGACCGAGCTGAGAATAGAAGCCCGATCGATACACGATTGGAGAATTCTGTGACAACAAATAAACAGACGTCACGGCTCTGACATTCTGATGTTTGTGCTCCTGTGTTTGTGTGTCTGGGTGATTCAAGTGATTATGTTCATCCAGCAGCTGGCACCCCGAGGGGAGTAGGAGGGAATGTAATTTACACTCTCATAAGGCCTGCTCTACTGAACACTCACCCTGATGGGTGTAATATTTTAGAAATCTGTTTTTTTTTACTCCCCCCTTTTCCCTTTCATTGCATTCCTTCCACTTCGATCCCCCTTACAATCGCAATCCCATGTTGATATTTGCTCTCCTCGTCATGAATACAGAGCAGCGAAGGTGCAGAGCTGCTGGTGTGATCTGTGTATGTGAATGTTCATATACAGCATGTGTGAAGAATGTGCATGACAAAAACCCAGCTTTATCGCCTCTACTTTCTCCTGTTTGCTCCTCTCAATCTTCCCCCATTCAAAATTCATCTTCCCCCCATCCCCTTTATTTCTTGATATGAATCTATTTCCAGGGAATGTGAATACCAACTGGGCACCAACACCACCTCCCACAGGGAAATAAAGGTCGGCTGTAGTGCTCCTGCTTATCTCAGTGAGATTACCTGCTTCTCACTGTGGCCCACTAGGACACCTGCTTTCACAGCCTCACACATCCATTCTCCCACTCATCCTCTCATCCTACCATATGTCCCCCTTTTCCTCTGCTTCTGCTGTCCTTTCACAATCTCTCCTTTTATATTTCCTCATGCAGCCCGATCTGCCTGGCAACAACAGGAAACTACTTTGCCTTTGAGAGCATCAACATATCAAGAGTTCTTCGTCCATTTTTATTGGTGAGGGTCATACCACTGGCCCAGCCAACAACAACAACAATCCTCCCTGTCAGACTTGTCCACATGTGGCTGTGACTATTGATCAATGCTAATTGGTTAATGCCTTTTGATTTTCAGGACACATTTGCTGGGTCAATAGATAACGTTCAGTATGAGTAAGCCTCGTCCTCTGCTCCTGCTCCTCCTTGATTTGCTGCTTTGTCATTTACATATTTAGCTGTAAAAAGTAAATAAGTGTGTGTGTGTGTGTGTGTGTGTGTGTGTGTGTGTGTGTGTGTGTGTGTGTGTGTGTGTGTGTGTGTGTGTGTGTGTGTGTGTGTGTGTGTGTGTGTGTGTGTGTGTGTGTGTGTGTGTGAATATTATTCATTTTCTGAACTGTTTATTCTGTTTTGCGGGTCACAGGGGTTGCTGGATCCTATCCCTGCGGACTTAGGGGCATACGGAGCGGAGACGCTCCGGACACATTGCCACTCATGTAAGTATTAGAAACAAACATAAATTATATAGAATATACATTATAGAACAAAATAGCTTCACATCATAATTTTAATGTGTAGTTTGAATGGTATCAGAAGGAAGAACTGAGAGCAAACTTTGCAGCTTTCCACATCATTTCGCTTTGATTTCGTGTTTTCGATGCAAATTTGTGAAGTTGGTGGTGTCAGACAGCTGCTTTTAGTAGAAACAAGTAGTCATTGTTCCATGGAAAATAAAGCAGATGAAAACTGAGATTAAATTCTGGGTTTGCATGCATCAGGTGGCCTGAATAACACCAATGAAAACTGATTTTGTCCCTGTTTGTCACATCCACAGCCACCCAACAGCGTTCAGCGTCTCTGTGCTGCACACAAACCTGCCAGCCACAGCCTTTGTTCCTAAACAAAAACAGAATGACATTCTCTAATCTGGTTTTTGACAAGATCTGTCACATCTGCTGGTAAATGTAGAGATTTTTTATTATCCATTGAGGCAACAAAATTCTATTTGGGATACTAGATCTCTGTAATTTCATAAGTGCAGACAAACAAAACATTAAAAAAAATAGATAATTTAAATTATGAAGTGCATACAATATAAATAAACCTGACAAAGGAATAAATGAAAAAGAACAGGCAAACAGGCCATATCAGAAATACACGTGGCTCTGTCCATTGCACGTTAAAGTCATGTAAAACAACAACACGTTTCCTTCAGGGCAGGATTTTAAAAATCACTGAAGTTACAGAAAGGGGTTAGGGTGGGGGAGGGAAGGGGTTCTAATGAGATTTCACACCCAGGGAAAACAAAAGCATCCTGGGGACAGATAAAATAATCTGAATAGTAGATCTGACGCTGCAGCCACAGGGATGAAAATCCCATTCAGACTTCAAAATTGTGAGGCATGAATGTGAACTAGCTCATTTTAGTCTGAGAATGGCTTTGAGGTGGGTAACTCTTTAGAAGACTGACCTTACTCTAGCTCTACTCACCTCTGACCCCACTACGTCTTGCTGTCTTGCTGTAATCCTCACCCACTTTTGCCATGTCCTGCCTTCTTTCTGGTCTAAAAAGCATTAGTACAGGTTGACTTTGGAATCGACTGATTTGAAGTTGTGCTCCATCCGATTGGTGTTTGACTTCAGACTCAGACTGACTCCACTCCACCTTCACCTGTCTGCTCCTTTTCCACTGAAACACTAATATGCTTTTAAGATGTCGGGGTTTTGATGAACTTCCTCCATATAGACTCACTAAATATGGACTGTAAAACTTGAACCAATTTGCTTTTGCAGGATAAAAAGCATTGCTTTACTTGCATTTAACCAAATAAAAGAAAGCAAAGAAACTGTGAGTGAGTGAGTGAAGCGTGTGAGTGTGTATGTACTGTATGTGCTGAGGGAAAGGAGCATTCTGCACTTATAAATCATATTGGCCTCATTACACCAGATATCTTTCAGCCATATTTCAGTTTCCAGACACGCACTTACAGTACATGCATGCACTGTATCAGCACACATGCAAAATCACACAGGGAAAGTCATTGATGCTGACTAATGTAACACTGAAAATGAAGCCCAAAATCCCCAAGTGCCTGCATGAACATCTACACATGTAAATGAATACAAACATGCTTAGCTTGAGCTACCTGCAATGCTTTATTTTTAACTCTCAACCTTGAGAAGTGGCTAAAGTGAAAAATACAAAACTGCTGTATCTTACCTGTCCAGCACAGAGCAGTATAGGCAATAATTTGAAGACAAGGTCAAGCGTTTAAATGCTGAAGGGTTGGATCATTTGAATTTGAATGGGGAAAAAAGAAGTAAAAGAAGCATAAAGACAACACTGCCTTGCCAAAAAAAGTAATTTCAAAGAGTTTAACATAGCAAATAGTTAAGATCCTGAATAAATGTTAAATTAATGGTGAAATCAGATTGCAAAAAAGCGTTAGAAATCACTGCACTGTTTAGTAATGAAAGGAAAAGCATTTTCTCACGCTCAATGCAAACAGAACTTGAGGGAATAAATTGCTGTGTAGCCTTGAGAAAACCACTTATCAGTGTTGCTACTCTGAAAAAAAAGATTTTAATTTACTCGGCAGCATAAAGATTGGACTCTGGAGCAATAGAAAAAGGGATGGGCACATGAAGGTAGATGAAATGATGCCCCAACCACGCCTTGTGCAGCTGCTGCACAAGCCCATATCAACAACGTTATCTGTCCAAAAATTGAGGTATTTCTAAATAAAATAAATGCCCGGGTTTTTTCGTCTATTTTCGTCCCTGGTGGCCCAGATATATTCCAAGATAACAAGGCCACAGAGTGGTTCAGGGAGTCCGAGACATCATTTTCACACATGGCTCAGAATCCAGACCTTAACCCCAATGACAATCTTTGGGACATGCTGGATAAGACTTGACGCAGCAAACCGACTTGTCCATCATCAGTATAAGATCAATAAAGGATTGATGTAACTGTATGAAAATAAATGTTGTGACATTATATAAGCTACTGTAAATGTGGTCAATTTTCAATGCAAAATACTGTCAAATAAGTTTTTTACTTTTTTCCAAAGTGCAGAGAGACACAATTCCAAATAACGGCTAAGGTTTCATTATATCTGCTAGATGTGACACTCGGTAGCTGCCATTCTAGTTGTTCTCTATAACATCTTTGTATGTGGTTTATGTCTTAATCAAGCAATGCTGACCACCACCATGATCAAAAATAAAACCCAACATTTTCAGTCATGTTGATGCTACATACAGTATATGTACAGTAGTGCCCTGAGATATAAGCTTTCAACATACGAGTTATTTGAAATATAATCTGTTGATGTCATGAACGTGGGACAGGGAATGCAGGGCTTGAACACATGACAGAGGCTGGTGAAAAATCCAGAATACAGGTTTAATGGTAGGCAGAAGTTAGTACAGAGAAAGGCAGTCAGATCAAGACAGAGGTATCAAAAACGTAAGCAAGGTCAAAAAATAGGTAAAAATCGTGCATTTCAAGACAATCCGAGACTATGACAAGGTAAAGGCTGGAACATGAGCGAACTAGCAACCAGACTAATGACAGGATAGGAAATAGGTGGACACAGAAGATGGGCGGGGCATTCAGGAGCATGCACTGAAACATGACAGTTGCCATTTTTTTGTTCGACATACAGTAATCCGAGATATGAGCCGTGCTTTAGGACACCGCCGCTAGTTGTTGGGTGGATACAAGTTCAGTTGAAACCACACCTCCTCCTTTACCGCATGTTGGCAGATGAACACAACATCAGCTGAGCCTGGACCTCTTTCTCTTTTGCAGATAAAGACGTATGGCGCATGTGCTTGTGACTTTCGAATTTCTTTTCATACTTTATCATCATTTACGTAACTTATACATATACATATACTATATGCAGTAGAATCAATTATGCACAGGCAAAGTATACAAGTCTATTGGTTGGTAAAAGTGTTTGTTTTTTTCCCATTATTTAGAGGAGTTTGGGGCTTTTTTTTTTACAAGGCTGGAATCAATTGAACTGTTTTTATTTATTTTAAAATGGGAAAATGTTTGAGTGGATTAAACTTGTATTTCGAAGTATTACAGCATGTGCTTATCGACTATATAAGATAAGATGCTTTAGTTGTTACATATGTAGTACGATGCTGCAAAATATATTCTCTGGATTTGACCCAGACTTGAGGAGCAGTGGGTAACCCTTGAGGTGTGTGAGGAGCCAATTGGTTGACGTATTTTGATCAAAGGTGCATCAACCGGAGGATGTGGAGATCGAACAACCAACCATCCAGATGAAAGCTCTTGCCTCAGCGACAGCGTCATTATAAGCCCATTGTTAATTTTCTCTCTGCAGTGCCATCTTGATTCTGTTTGACTTTTTTTCAAATTTCTACTGCCAAAACAATCACCCAGAATCTTCTCTAATTTTTTTAGTACTTGACTCGCTGTGGTTTCAAATGATCAGGTAACAAAAGGTCAGCTATTACAGATAACTGATTGGTCAATTCACAAGTTAGCCTGCACAATACAAATCAATGGGTTCTACACTCGAACAGATAATCTTTTTACTATTGCAGCCACTATACCGAGGGTTTACACATGTTCCTGTCTTAATCGGCTGAGGACAGGATCATGGAAAATAGACTACAACTGAGTATTGCGTTGAAGACAACACTTTTGCATGACAAGGAAAGCAACCGATAGGAAACTATGCTGGGTCAAGTAGAGCAGGAGCAAAGCAGTGGAAATGTGGCTTCAATATTGTCTGTTGCCTCTGCAGATTAACAGTTCTCTGATGAATGTGTCTATGGCATTCCAGAGAATAACAGTTGTTGCCGAATTCCACTCACAGACCAGCATAAAGAACCTCAGAAAAGAAGAGCAGGAAGGGAGTGATTTGGAAAACTGAGTGAAGAATATGGACAGACAGAGAGAAAATGGCGGGGGGGGGGGTCAGGTGAGTAGTGTGTTTTCTTGATTAATATTAATCAAAGCAGTCTGTCTGGGTGATTTCAGCAGTGTTTTTCTGGCAGGTCTACATTCTCCGGGAGTTCAATAGCGGTGCATTGCTTTCACTTCATGTTCACCCTTGTGTTAACCTATGAATTCTGACTGATCTTTTATTCTACCCATCCATAATTAGTCATTCCCACTTAACACCCATAACTAACACCCATAACTAACAATGATAGCCTCTGATCTTTTCTGCACTACCTTTCTCCACTGCCACTTGTTCTTGTCACAATCCGCTCCTGGTTTTCCCCTCATCCGCCCAGCTCTACCTGCCTTCCACTCCAAACTCATCAGTGCAACTGCCTTCACCTGTGTTTCCTCACCTGATTATCACCTGCCGGCTCAGTACATATACCCTCCCATTCCTCTCAGTCTCTGCCAGATTGTCTTTGTGTCATGCATAGCTCTCTCGTGTTAATCTCCGGACTGCCTCCTCGGTTACGACCCTGCCTGTCTTCGACCCGTCTTCCTCGTCTCTGCCCCGGTAAACTGACCAGCCTTCTGTCCTTGACTACTCTGCCTGCTCGTTCCTGTTCTGATACCTGTCACCTGGGATTCCTGGTTACGGAGACTGTTTGTCTGGAATATTGCTGCCATTCTGTGCGAACCCCAGAATAAACTGTTGGACTATTACTGATCTGGTCTCAGTCTGTGCTGTACGTGGGTCCTACCTCTGACCCGTTACAGTACAATCTGGCCATAAATGGATCCAGCACAGGTTGATCACCGGATCTCCCGGATGGAGGACATGCTTAACCAGCTGGTTGCGAATTCCGTTGCGGCTGCAGCAGAAAACCAGCAGGTTCTGGCACAAGTTCGGTGTGATGTAGCAAGTCTCCACGCCCGCACCCAGGCCCTGGGGCTCACACCGTCTGTCTCACCGGGAGCCACGTTCTCGTCACCTGCCTCGGCGGGCGCTGCTGCTCCGCCGTCCGCCTCAGCGGGTGTCGCCGGCATTCCACCTTCGATCCGGGAGCCTAACGTGGGAGCACCGGAGCGTTATGACGGCGATCCTGCCACCTGCAACGCCTTTCTCTGCAACTGTTCCATCATTTTCTCCCTCCAGCCGCTCACCTTCTCCTCGGAGGAGGCTAAGGTGGCTTACACCGTCAATCACCTCACCGGGCGGGCACGTCTGTGGGGCACTGCCGAGTGGCAGAGAGGGACTCCCGCCTGTCGATCTTTCCGGTCCTTCGCCGACGAGCTCCGGAAGGTTTTTGGTACTGGACCTCTGGGGGCCGACGCCGGACGAGAACTGCTGGATCTGGTCCAGGGCAGCCGTTCAGTCACGGATTACGCTATAGACTTTCGTACTACGGCCCCTCTGTGTGACTGGAACCCGGTCGCCCTCCGTGATGTTTTTTTGCGGGGCCTGGCTGGATACATCAAGGACGAGCTGGTCGCTTATGAGCTGCCGTCAACACTGGAGCGCCTGATTGAACTCGCCACCCGCATTGATCTGCGCATCCAGGCACGCCGGAGAGAGAGACGCTCTGAGCTCCAGCCACGCCCTGCCCGTCCCCGCAGTCCTCCTCGCTCCAAGCCTACAGCGGCGCCGACCTCTCTCCTGTCTGCCTCAGTCACCCCTGTGTGTGAGGGGGATCCGGAGCCGATGCAGCTTGGCCGCACCCGCCTCTCACCTGAGGAGAGGGAGAGAAGACAGCGCCTGAACCTCTGTATCTACTGCGGTCAGCCAGGACACTTCGTCAGCCGGTGCCCAGTAAAAGCCAGAGCTCACCAGTGAACGGAGGCATACTGGTGAGCTCCATCGCTGATCCCGCCTCCTCTGAAAGGCCAAGCATCACCGCCAAGTTCCTGCTGCCTTCTGGTTCCCACTCCATCGCCGCCCTCCTCGATTCTGGGGCTGATGGGAGCATCATGGACGAGAACCTCGCTCTTCAGCTGGGACTACGCCCGGAGCCGCTGCCGTCGCCCATTGCAGCCAGAGCCCTGGACGGACATGTGCTGGGGAGGGTAACATCTCAAACCAACCCGGTGCGCATGCTCCTGCCAGGGGGGCACGGTGAGAGCATCCAGTTTCTGCTTCTGTCCACACCTAACCAGCCCGTCATTCTGGGGTACCCCTGGCTCCGCCTGCACAATCCTAACATCGACTGGACAACCTGCTCCGTTCGGGAGTGGGGCGCGACCTGCCAGCGGACCTGTCTCAAGGCGTCGTCAGCTTCTTCTGCTCCTGCTTCTACTCCTGCTCCTGACCTCACTGGGGTTCCAGCTGTGTACCACTGCCTAAAAGAGGTATTTAACAAAGCTAAAGCCACCTCCCTGCCGCCACACCGCCCTTATGACTGTGCGATTGACTTGCTACCGGGCACATCACCTCCCAAGGGACGCTTGTACTCTCTCTCTGCCCCTGAGAGAAAAGCCATGGAGGTATACATTAAAGACTCCTTGGCGGCAGGGATCATCCGCCCCTCTTCTTCACCTGCTGGCGCAGGATTTTTTTTCGTAGAAAAGAAGGATAAAACACTGCGTCCCTGCATAGACTATCGTGGACTTAATGATATCACGGTTAAGAACCGCTACCCCCTCCCGCTCCTCTCCACGGCTTTTGAACTGCTCCAGGGGGCGACGGTGTTCTCAAAACTCGATCTGAGGAATGCGTATCATCTGGTTCGCATCCGGGAGGGAGATGAGTGGATGACTGCCTTCAACACCCCGACAGGGCATTACGAGTATCGTGTGATGCCCTTCGGTTTGACAAATGCCCCTGCAGTTTTCCAAGCCCTGGTGAACGATGTGCTCCGAGACATGTTGAATAAGTACGTCTTTGTGTATCTGGATGACATCCTGATCTTTTCCCGCAGCCAGGAGGAGCACGTCGTCCACGTCAGATCCGTCCTCCGCCGCCTCCTGGACAACGCCCTCTTCGTCAAGGCGGAGAAGTGTGAGTTCCATGTACCCTCAGTCTCCTTCCTGGGGTACATTATTGCCAAAGACTGCATAAGGATGGACCCTGCTAAGGTTTCGGCTGTAACCTCCTGGCCGGTCCCGGAGACACGCAAGCAACTGCAGCGTTTCTTGGGTTTTGCCAATTTCTACCGGCGCTTCATCAGAGGTTTCAGCTCCATTGCATCTCCCCTCTCGGCCCTCACCTCATCCAAGACCTCCTTCCGTTGGACCGATGCAGCTCAAGGAGCCTTCGACACCCTCAAGACTCGTTTCTCCACTGCCCCCATCCTCCAGATTCCCGATCCAGAGCGCCAGTTCACTGTGGAGGTGGATGCATCCAGCGTGGGGGTGGGGGCGATCCTGTCCCAGCGCGCCGCCAAAGACCAGAAGCTCCATCCCTGCGCCTTTTTCTCTCGCCGTCTCACTCCCACAGAGAGGAATTATGACATTGGTAACAGGGAGCTTCTGGCGGTAAAGGCAGCCTTGGAGGAGTGGCGCCATTGGCTAGAGGGGGCCAATGTGCCATTCATTGTGTGGACTGATCACCGCAACCTGGAATATATTCGCTCGGCCAAGAGACTGAACTCAAGGCAAGCCCGCTGGTCACTGTTCTTCGACAGATTTAATTTCACGCTGTCCTATCGGCCAGGCTCCCGTAATACCAAGCCAGATGCACTGTCCCGCCGATTTCCTGAGAGCCCGGATGAAAGACCTGAACCCTCCACCATTATTCCAGCCTCCTGCCTCGTCGCTTGCGTCACCTGGGAGATCGAGGAGAGGGTGCGAGCAGCCGCTGAGGATCAGCCCGGTCCTAGTTCCTGTCCTCCTGACCGCCTGTTTGTTCCGGCTAGGCTCCGTTCCGATGTGCTCCAGTGGGGGCACGCCTCCCGGCTCACCTGTCATCCAGGCATTCAGCGCACTTGTGATGTCCTGCAGCAGCGCTTTTGGTGGCCTTCGCTGGAGGAGGATGTCCGTGGCTACGTCAACGCGTGTCCTGTTTGTAACCAGAATAAGACTCCTCGTCACCCACCAGCCGGCCTCCTGCACCCCCTGCCTGTCCCTCATCGCCCTTGGTCACACATTTCCCTGGACTTTGTTACCGGTCTACCCCCCTCCAGGGGTCACACTGCCATCCTCACAGTGGTAGACCGGTTCAGCAAAATGGCACACTTCATTCCCCTTCCCAAGCTTCCTTCTGCCAAAGAGACTGCCAGTCTGGTCCTCCAACACATCTTTCGGCTCCATGGTCTGCCCACCGACATCGTCTCTGACCGGGGCCCCCAGTTCACGTCCATCTTCTGGAAGGAGTTTTGCAGTCTGCTGGGGTCCTCGGTCAGCCTCACCTCTGGTTTTCACCCCCAGTCCAACGGGCAGACTGAGAGAGCTAACCAGGACCTGGAAACCACGCTTCGCTGTCTCACGGCTGACAATCCTGCTTCCTGGTCGGAGCAACTCATCTGGGTGGAATATGCCCACAACACCCTCACCTGCTCCTCCACGGGCCTTTCCCCCTTCCAGTGTGCCTATGGGTATCGGCCGCCACTCTTTGCTCACCAAGAGAGGGAGGCGGCCTGCCCGTCGGCTCAAGCCTTTGTCCGTCGTTGCCGGCGCACCTGGGAACGAGCACGCACCGCCCTCCTGAAGTCTGCTGACCGCTACGCTGCCGCCGCCAACAAGCGCCGCAAGCCTGCTCCCGCCTACCAGGTCGGCCAGAGGGTCTGGCTCTCCACCCGTGACCTGCCCCTCAAGGTGGAGAGTCGCAAGCTGGCTCCCAGGTTTGTGGGGCCCTTCCCCATCACTCGCATCATTAACCCGGAAGCGGTCCGCCTGCAGCTTCCAGGGTCCATGAGGATCCACCCAACTTTCCACGTCTCCAAAATCAAGCCTGTCCGGGTGAGTCCTCTTGTTCCCCCTACACCACCCCCTCCTCCTCCTCAGCTTGTCGATGGTGGTCCTGTGTATGCTGTCAAGCGCCTCTTGCGCTCTCGCCGCCGTGGACGTGGTGTGCAGTATCTGGTGGACTGGGAAGGTTACGGTCCGGTGGATCGTTCCTGGATTCCGGCCCGGTTCATCGTGGATCCTCGGCTCATCACAGACTTTCACCGCCTGCATCCGGACCAGCCTGCTCCATCCTCCATCCCGTCCCCTGGGGGACCTGCTGCTGATGGGCCTGCCGACCCACCGGATGATGGTGGCTCGGATGTGGACACTTCCTCCGGCTCATCTTCCTCTTCTGCGGACGACGATGTGGACTCCGCTGTCTCAGAGGAATTTTAGCCCCCCTCCGGCCTCCCCCCTCCCCGCTCAGTCTGGGACGTCTGGAGCCGTCCCTTGAAGGGGGGGGTCCTGTCACAATCCGCTCCTGGTTTTCCCCTCATCCGCCCAGCTCTACCTGCCTTCCACTCCAAACTCATCAGTGCAACTGCCTTCACCTGTGTTTCCTCACCTGATTATCACCTGCCGGCTCAGTACATATACCCTCCCATTCCTCTCAGTCTCTGCCAGATTGTCTTTGTGTCATGCATAGCTCTCTCGTGTTAATCTCCGGACTGCCTCCTCGGTTACGACCCTGCCTGTCTTCGACCCGTCTTCCTCGTCTCTGCCCCGGTAAACTGACCAGCCTTCTGTCCTTGACTACTCTGCCTGCTCGTTCCTGTTCTGATACCTGTCACCTGGGATTCCTGGTTACGGAGACTGTTTGTCTGGAATATTGCTGCCATTCTGTGCGAACCCCAGAATAAACTGTTGGACTATTACTGATCTGGTCTCAGTCTGTGCTGTACGTGGGTCCTACCTCTGACCCGTTACAGTTCTGAGCTACTCTCAGACTTGAGCTGCTGATTCACAACGAACACCGTGACCAGTATAACAACAGAAGGGTTCAAGTCTGGACAGCTACCATCCTGAACCTCTGTGCATTATTAATTTTCTTCCGATGGCACCGCTCCCAATGGCACTGCCTATCTGTCCTGCTCCCAGAGACAACCATCAATCAAGAAAGCTCCGTCTGGATGAGGGCTGTGATGAGAATTCACAAGCATATATTTTATACAGATGCACACAAATGCCCGGGCATGTGCTTTTTGTCAGTAAAGGTTCCTTTTGGCAAGCGATCGCCAGACAAATTATGACATCATACACAACACAAAGAACGGCCTGTCTGAGGACAGAGAGTGCTGCCAGGCCAGCCAATAACACACACACACACACGCACGCACGCACGCACACACACACACACACGCACACAAATTAGTACACATCAAGAATCCACTCTGTCTGCAAACCCATGATCATTGTAAAAACATTGTTATTTGTCTTCTCTTTTTTCTGTCTCACTTCGTCTCATTTATATTATTTGGTGTCTATCTAAGCCATGTAATAACTTTAAAAATATTTCTCAAATCTGGAACACTGGTTGCATTAGCATAATAGCCTGGATTAGTTAATGACTTTAAAAGCTCATTTAATAGGTCAGAGGGATAAGCCCTTACACACCTGAGAAAGATGGATGTGTGGACAGGAATGTAACAAAGACACGTGGATATGATAGTACCAAGCTAAAGAGACCGTCAACTCTATGATGCAGAGTCTACAGCAAGCAATACACCAAAGCATCAAGTACAAGTCCCAAAAGTGCTACCCAGTCTTAGACTGTTTCGCTATGTTCTGAATGGGTGCAGGAACAAAATCATCAGCACTGGGAAAAATGATGGGACAGGATCATTAGCCACATTGCAATTGACAGCCCTGTTCTACTGCAGAGCTTAGCTGGCCCCCTATTTGTTATCGACTGTCGTATATGGCTGAATTGTGTGGATAAAGGGGTCTATGTTAATGTTACATTAATCTAAATCATATGCTATAATTATTTTTCATGTTCAATGAAGTACTGGGGTAATTTGGGGGTAATTATACACTTTATTTTTTTTAAAGAACAACGATTTAGGCATTTATTTGCTCTGTCCTCAGAGTGGTGGATCCTTGGCAATTGGTGACCTCTGCTTCATCTGCTGGTGGTGACTCACTCTACTGAATGGATCAGCATGCTTGTGTCATACATTTATTATTATTATTATTGTTACTGTTATTGTTATTATTATTGTTTTGTTGTTAATCTGTATATTCAATATCTATTGCTTTGTGTGTCTGCTCCTGGACCACTCATCTGTAGTCTTCCTGAGGTTTCTCCCATCCATTTCTTTCCTGTTAAAAGAGTTTTGGGGGGAGTTGTTCCTTATCCGATGTGAGGGTCGTACTGCTCACAGTACACAAAGGTCAGAAGGATTCGTCCATGTGCAGATTGTAAAGCTCTTTGAGACATTTTCTGTGAATCTGGGCGATATAAGAATAAATAAACTTGAAACTTGATACTAATGGAAAAAAAACAACTTTAAAATTAAAATTAAATTAAAAAATGAAAATGGAATAAAAACTGCAACCTACAGCTACAAATGCTAATATGCAATTTCAGCCATCTACTTTGGTAACACCTCATGAAGTCTACTACATTTATGAGTAATAATGCCTTTCATGCAACATTAAAGGTATAAGTACTTTTGCAGCCAGAGAAACAGATCAGATTGCTGCTTGTCCTGTACTGTAGTTTCATAACAAGTCCACCTGGTGACATGTTTTAGACATCACCAACTCATCAAGTTAAATTCTTCCATGTTTAATCTTTCACCATCAGTATGCTGTTATATTAGCCTTCGTTGTTACTATGGTTGCATGTGCCTTTGTCCCTGTCCCTCACACCCTCTCTCTCTCTCTCTTCACCTACTGTATCCTCTCCATCTCTCTCTCCTCCCATCTACTGTATCTCCCCATCTCTTTCCCTCACTCAACCCTCCCTCTCTTCCTTTATATTACTCCAATCAGTTACAGCAGGGGACCGCCCTCCTTTAGCTTTGGATCTGGTTGAGGTCTCTGCCTGCTGAAAGGCAGTATTTCCTTACATTGTTCTTCTTCATGGTAAGCTGTCAATCCAGACCAGCTCCTCTTGTGAAGTGCCTCCTTATAACTACGTTGGGATTTAACGCTACACAAATAAATTGAATAGTAATTTTTGCAGTTCAGCAGTGCTGTGGGTAGTACTGTCGTCTCACAGTAAGAAGGTCCTTGGTTCAATTCCAACTAGGGTTTTCTTTGCAGTTTCTCCTTGCAGCTTAAGTGAATTTGTCACTCCAAATTGTTTGTACGTGTTAGGGTTAGTTTTCGCGTAAATGGGCATCTTTCTTTCTGTGTATCCCTATGATGAACTGGCGACTTGTCCAGGATGTACCTTGAGTCTTGCCTGTCACCAGTTGGGATAGGTTTCATCACAAGTCATGAACTGTATTTGGATAAGGAGCTGAAGACAAGATGATTATAATATCATCATCCTCAAGAAGACGAATGGATGAATAATGGTAACTGTATCAGCCTGCTGTGGCTTACGGTTTCTTATTGTGAGAAAAAGCTGAAAAATCCAAAAGATGCGGGGGAAAAAAAAGTGTGCATAAAAGGCTCCAAAGCATAGCAGAAAACAATTCACCTAGTCAGCAGATGAGCTTGTCTCCCATCGCCGTTCACCACCGTTGGTTCACTATGGTTGTACATCAACTTAAAAACAAGTGTTAAAACAGTTCAAATGAAAACATCTGCACAGAGCCGCTCTCTCTCTCCAGAGGGTGAGGTACAGGTGGCAAGTGTTGTCCTGGCTCCTGTGGGAATGCCACCGTAGAATTGTGGAAGGCAATTAGCTTTGTTCTCATTAGGTCTACCGCACTATCTCCCCTCAGACAGAAAAACACACACATTCATCAGCACACACACACACACACACCCACACACACACACACACACACACACACACCCACCCACACACACACACACACCCACCCACCCACACACACACACACCACACACACACACACACACACACACACACACACACACACACACACACACACACACACACACACACACACACACACACACACACGCATACGCACACACTGAGATGTGCCATTCAGCCCTCCCTGTCTACTCGTCTGAATTTCTTTCTTTTTCCTGCCTCCCTCATCCTCTGTCTGTTCATCTTTATTTGTTCTGCCTTCATCCGTCCTCTCCCTACTAAAGAGTTCTACTCTCACAATCTTTAAAGTTTAGTCTAATTCAGTTTTGTTTCCCATTCACTGTGCCAAGAAGGCAGGCAGAGAGCAGATCCATTTAAATGGCCTATGAACATGATTTAACAGCTTTTAGACTTAATTATTTCCTGTCCATTTTTGTAAAACTCATTCTGCAGACATATGGGCTTCGCTGGCCTCTGCGAATACACCTCTCTTTTTAAATCCAACCTTCCCTTCTTTTTTTTAATCTTCTTCTGAATGCCACACTCTCTTAAGATTGCTTCACAACATCTATCATGAACAAAATTTAAAAAATGTTTTGCTTGTCTACTTTTGAGGTTACACAAAAGGTAGAAGATGAAGTCATGCTTGTGGACGAACAAAAGCTTGGTGACAAAGACTGGCAGCTGCCTTTGATTTGTACTGTGATCCTCAGCAGCTGAACCAAGTGGAACCAATATGAAATCAAAAGACAGTGAGAACTGCGTGAAACAGATATATTCACAGTCACACCAACACAGAGAAAGCGTTTATATGCCCAGTTTGCATTATAATCTGAGGATTGGTTTCAAATCAGGTCAGATCAGATGCAGCAGAGTCAGAGGCCTGGAATGTTCTATTCTATTTTACTTCTGATGAGTCATAGGGGATGTGACAGACGATCATGAGACCACACCCTGGAGCCAAGAGTGAGAAGAACTGCTGAGAAGTTCTCAGATGTGAGTTGAGACTTTTATAGTATAGTAACTGTCCGCACAGACACACATACAGACCTGCACCTACACACAAACTCTCCTATTCTCCTCCAACAAAGGGTGTCGCTGTACTGGCATCAGCTAGTGTCATTGCCTCGAGGTTAAAACTGATAAGAGAGGATTAGCATTCATTACCCCATAAAGTGATGATAGTCCCTGAAAGCACACACGCATACAGCAATGCACAGTCATGCTCAAGGCACATTAACACACAAACTACCTATTATCTGTAGCCGCAGTCTCTTTTTTTTTTTTGGAGAACTAACCGTCAAAGCTAAATACAAAGGGAAAAACCATTAATACACAGTTTCAGCATGTAATCCTTTCTATCACAAACAACTGTTGAGCTGAAAAATCCACTAACTAAAGGCTTACGATCAGGTATTCATGATGAATTTTGACAAAAGAAACAAACAGATGAAAGGGGGTGTTATATTTCAGACGTAATGGATTGGTTCTGACATTACACATTTTCCACCCAAGGTTAAAGAAGAAAGTTTCACCCTCAGGACTTTGGCTTCGCCACAGCAAAGGACCATTTACGAGGCAAAAAGACACAAACAGAGCCAAAGTGAGACGTAGACAACAGGAACACACACACACACACACACACACACACACACACACACACACACACACACACACACACACACACACACACACACACACACACACACACACACACACACACACACAAATAGCACCACATATCAGAAGGCCGATTCCCCTCTGGTCATCACGTAATACCTCCTGGCTGCACACTCTTCCACATCGATCCACATTGATCAACAATGACTTGTTCCACTAACAGTAAAGACGAGGGTAACAGCAGGGTAAGCCCGTCTCACAACTGACTCGGTTTATGTTGATTTAATGTTTCACAGAAACCATAATCAAATTAGAAAGGTCAGACTCTGCTGCTTTAGTTATTTGTTTTGCATGAATGTTGCGGATCTGACTAATTTCTGTGTCACCAAGGACACATATTTTGTGTCACAGTGTCCAGTCAAGTCAACACACGGCAGCACAGCTGCTCTATCTGTCTGGTGGCTGAGCCTGTTATCGCAGTAATCCTGTTAAAGCCTTTTGAGGAATCACAATGTCAAACAGCAAGCCCTGCAACATGCACCATAACAATAAAGGGATATTACAGACATTCTTCACTCGTGGCACAAACTGAACAGACGACTGACACGACTCCTGTTCACTCTCACGCTCTCCTCCTCTGTTATTACTTTCACTCCATCCATACGCCATCTCCTCGCTGTTCTTTCCTCTCTAACTTTCCATCACTGTCCATGTTACACCATTTGATGTCTATGCACCCATCCATCACCCTTCACGCTCACTCCATTTCATTGCTGTCTCTTTCTTTCTCTCACTTTAATCTCCTTGTCGACATCGCCCCGCTCTCTGTAGCGATCACATTCCCTAGCTCATATTTAATGTCATGTTGACGCAATTACAGGAGCAGGCATTTCCAAGACCAAATGGTCTCTTTGGGTCATTTCACAGCTATTTTTATTTTCTCTGCAGACTTGCGTGGCTTGATGCGTCAGGGTGGAGAGAAAAAATTAAGAGCAAGAAGGTGATGATGTGAGTTTTGCAGATAGCTGCAAGCAGTGGTCAAATGTATGTAGAGAGAGAGAGAGAGAATGAGAGAGAGAGAACCCATGCAGGAAGCAGCAAAAAACATCCGCTCCATAATGGTCATGACAAATCAATATTGCATGGAGACAAAGTGCTCCTAAACAGCGTGGTTTCTGTTAATTAGCACTTCTCTAATGATCTCTTCCTCTCTTCTCTCTATCCCTTTCACCACTCCCTCTCTTTTCTTACTTTATTGCTCTGTTCCATTAAACTTTCTTTCTTCAGCTTCATCATTTGATCATTCCTCTGCCTGAGTGTGTTGATGCTGTCCTCTGATCTGCCATCCAATCCTCGAGCAGACAAAATAAAGCGAGAGGAGGTGTCTGACTTCTTTTCATAAGCGTGATAAAAATCCCACTCCTGTGTTCATGGCTGATGGCTCTCAAGGATGAGATTTAATGAAGCCCTCCTCCAACCCTGATTATTTTCTAATTAAAGGAGTGAGTGATTGGGGAAAAGCAAATTCATGAATACATGTTTATAATTGCAGGGGGAAAATTAAAACAACAAACATACTAATGACAGATGTGGAGTCAGAAATCACTCTCAGTCATAGCTTGTTTACTGCACTCCTTTGAGAATGGAGCTCGTCTGGAAGAAACAAACTGAAAATCTACTTCAGATCCTGTTTAGAATGTGCAACTGCATGCATACTGCATGTATATTTGCATTGCCTGTATTGATTTTTGAGTGTCTATTTGCAAACATGTTGTTTCATAGTACTTTGCAGAGCAGCAAGTACAATTTCTACACAGAGCAATAAGTACATTTTTTAGACAAGAAACTGTAAAAAAAATTGTAAAAATTGTAAATTCATAATTATGTATATTACTTCTCTACTTCTTCGAGGTTAGACAGGAATCCCCATGGACTATGATGTTTGCAGATGACATTGTGATCTTTAGTGAGAGCTGGGAACAGGTGGAGGAGAAGCTAGAGAGGTGGAGGTTTGTCCTGGAAAGGAGAGGAATGAAGGTTAGCCGCAGTAAGACAGAGTACATGTGTGTGAATGAGAGGGACCCAAGTGGAAGAGTGAGGTTACAGGGAGAAGAGATCAAGAAGGTGGAGGATTGTAAGTACTGAGGGTCAACAGTCCAGAGAAATGGAGAGTGTGGAGAAGAGGTGAAGAAGCGTGTACAGGCAGGATGGAATAGGTGGAGGAAAGTGTCAGGTGTATTGTGTGATAGAAGAGTTTCAGCTAAAATGAAAGGAAAGGTGTACAAAACTGTGGTGAGACCAGCGATGTTGTTTGGTCTAGAGACAGTGTCACTGAGGAAAAGACAGGATACAGAGCTGGAGGTAGCAGAGATGAAGATACTGAGGTTCTCTCTGGTAGTGACCAGGAAGGATAGGATCAGGAATGAGTACATCAGAGGGACAGCACATGTTAGAGGTTTTGGAGATAAAGTCAGAGAGGCCAGACTGAGATGGTTTGGACATGTCAGGAGGAGACATAGTGAAAATATTGGTAGAAGGATGCTGAGTTTTGAACTGCCAGGCAGGAGGCCCAGAGACAGACCAAAGAGAACGTTTATGGACGTAGTGAAAGAGGACATGAAGGTAGAGAAGAGGATGCAGAAGACAGGGTTAGATGGAGGCAAAATATTCACTGTGGAGACCCCTGAAGGGAAAAGCCGAAAGGAAAAGAAGAAGACTTCTTTGCTTCTTCTTATTTATCTTAATACTTATTTATCATAATAATTTTATACCTCTTATTATTCTCATTATTTATCTTGTGGTTGAGTGTCCATTCTTCTATAATGTGACTGACTGATAATCCTGCTAAAATAATGAAAATTTCCCCACTGTAGAGTGGAAAATGGCTTATTTTCGTATCTTATCTTATCTTATCTTATCTTATCTTATCTTATCTTATCTTATCTTATCTTATCTTATCTTATCTTATCTTATCTTATCCCACCATTTGCAACTTGATATACTTTGCAATGCTTTCTCTCAGAAAAATATTTTCAATATACAGTACTACTTGCTCGTGAGATACGTGGTTAGTTTTTTTTGGTGGCAAACAAAATACTTAAAAAATGTTCTAAGATCAATCAACATTTTTATAAATCATCCGAACCCCAGAGAATCTTGTTACGGACTAAAACTATGTCAACTCAAAGAAGACATCCTTTGAGGGTTGTATTTGGAGCCTGAATGCCTCACAACTGTAATGTCATGCCACTCTCTACCATACCTGCAGGAAATTTAGAGCTGCTAATTAACCTAAGCTGCTGTCTGACTGTAGACCTCGTCAGGTACAGGGAGCGTCTGTAAAGAGAATAAACATTACATAACCTTCCTGACTCATACAGCATGTTTAATCCAAAACAAATACACATTTGGCTTTGTTTACACTTCGTACACCCAAATTCTTTTCCATCCAATTTTAATTTCTTTGTTCCATTACGTGAGCTATCGTGCAATGATGGCATGCACATATACAGTATAATCAGTGAAGAATGCCCAATAAAGCAGCAGTGAGAAATTCCAGTTTCCAACATCATGCCTGTCCTGGCAGGCGATACCATTACCTGAGACCAATGCTGCTCTTCTGTAATTACCAACCTTGAGATGAATGCTCACAAGATCTTCTCTTTTCCTAATAACCGCGTTTGGGAATGCTATGTGTCTATAAATATGTGTTTAAGACACAGCAGTAAGGGATAAGTGCATATTTTCCATGAATGATTACACTTCACAAATTGCCCGTTAAGCACCCAAAGTCCTCCGATCAGATGAAGAGTGGAGGGTCAGTGACAGCTTGAAGGGGAGGGAAATAGAGGAGAAGCTAGACAGAATTATGACGCTGCCAAATGACAAAAGCCTGACAATAAATTGGCGGACAACTTGCGGTCTAGAAGTTATCAAATGTTTTGTTACCCACTCACTCACACAATCCATCTACTTCTCCACTGCACTACACCTTTGTATCTGTAGTGGGCTTTTTCTTCTTTTTTTGTTGGGGGGGGGGGTAATCAGTCTCAATGAATTAAAGGTGATGTTATTTAAAAGCAGATGGAAGGTAATATGGAAAATAAAAGGGCGGAGGAAGAAGAGGAGGAGAGGTGATCAGTGAACTTGGACGAAAGACTTGGAGGTAGATTGGAGAGAGGGAGTGAGACTGAATAACAAGAATAGATCAGACCATAACTGATTAGGTATTCTGTTCACTACAGCAGGAGCAGCAGGAGCAGCAGTAGCAATGGGACATCACGACTCCACATGCAGAGATGCTAATATTAACTTCAGACTGCCGAGACATCCTGGGCCATAGAGCCTTGTATGAAAACACACACAGAGGGGGGACACACAAAACGCTTGAAAGTCAGCATGGGCACATTTGTTGGTTGAGAGTAGAAGGTGTAGCCAACTTGAGGATTAAAACTTAAAAGGATGAAAGGTGCCAAAAGAAGGAAGAGAGACAATTCCATGTGGTGATAGGGTATTCCTGGATGCCCTTCTATCTATTTTGGCTCTGATCTTGTTGTGTCATATCTCCATGCTGATGCAGCAGGTTCAAAAATGGATGTGCGTGTTAGCATGTCTGTGCTGAGGCAGCATATCCACAGATGGATATAAAAATGGTGGGCTCTCTAAGGACAGAGACATTTAGAAGAGACATTTCAGGGGAGGACTTGCTAATGAATAGAGCCTAACAATGTCAACAGCTGCTGGCCGTTCTCCTCCTTACTAATTTTCATTATGTAAATTAAAGCCTTTTGAAAAGAGCGCTATATGAGAACAGAATGTAGGCTCTCTGGGCAAAGTGGGCAGCATGATGTTGGTAGTGCTGTTGCCTCACAGCAAGAAGGTCAATTCCACCCAGAGCTTTTCTGTGAGGAGCTCGTATGTTCTCTCTGTATCTGCATTAGAAGTAAGATCTTAAGCCCGAGTCCAAGCCCGACCCGGCCCGAATTTCAAAAAGTCAGTAACTATGTTCGGGTCGGTTCGGGCTACAATACCTTTGGGCTCAGGTCGGGCTTGATTTTTTTTTGACTCGGGCTCGAGCTTAAGATTGTAAGATCCAAGCCTGACCCAGCCCAAACTTTTTAAAGAAATTATATATATATATATATATATATATATATATATATATATATATATATATATAATATATATATATATAGAATCCCCCACCATTATCCTTCAGCTCTGCCTCTGCAACAGAGGATGGGTCAGTTGGGGTAGTTGGATTCAGGAGTTCTTCAAAGTGTTCCTTACACCGACTGACTACCTCCTCAGTCGAGGTCAATAGTATCCCACCCCTACCATATACAGCTTGGATGGCCCCCGCTTTCCCCTCCTCAGGTGTCCTCCAGAGCAACTTTGGTGCCGTCCAAAAGTCCTTCTCCATGGCCTCTCTGAATTCTTCCACACCCTCTGTTTTGCCTCCATCACAACCGAGGCTGCAACCCTCTGGTCTGTCAGTACCCTGCAACTGCTTCAGGAGTTCCCAGGGACAACATGCCCCTGAAAGCCTCCTTCTTCAGTCGGATGGCTTCCCAGTACACCAGGGTCCACCACAGTGTTTGAGGGCTACCGCCCCTCGAGGCACCCAAGACCTTGAGACCACAGCTCTCAGCTGCAGCTTCAGCAATGGAAGCTTTGAACATCGACCATTCAGGTTCGATGTCCCCAGCCTCCACAGGGATGCACGAGAAGCTCCTTCAGAAGTGTGAATTGAAGGCGACGTCCCAGTTTACCTACACTACTCGTTGAGTTTACCAGGTCTATCCAAAGGTTTCCCCTGCCAACGGACCCACTCACCACCAGTCGGTGATCAATGGACAGCTCTGCCCCGCTCTTCACCCGAGTGTCCAAAACACACGGTTGAAGTTCAGATGATACAATCATTGACTTCCGACTCAGGTACACTTATGAGCATCTTTGTGTTCGAACATGGTGTTAGTTATGAACAATCCGTGACTAGCACAGAAGTCCAACAACGTAATAACTTGGGTTTAGATCAGGGAGGCCATTCCTCCCAATCACGCCCTTCCAGGTGCCTCACACCTGACACAACTCCAGAGTAAAACGGTCCAACTTCTATCCAGGAGGTTGGTTCCCAACAGAGGCTGTGCATGGAGGTAAGGTCCACCAGATCCAACTGGTAATGCTCAACCTCCAACACAAGCTCCGGCTCTTTCCCCATCAGTGAAGGGACATTCCACATCCCCAAAGCCAGCTTCTGCCATCTGGGTCTTGTTTTTCCTGACCCTCTGTTGTCACTGCCACCTATATGGCAGCGCACCCGACCCCATCAATCTGCCCTGCAGGTGGTGGGTCCACAGGGGTGGGAAAAATCCATTTGCCTTTTCGGGCTAAGCCCGGCCTGTCTCTGTGGCAGACCTGGCTACCAGGCGCTAGCTGGCGGGCCTCCATCCAGGACTGGCTCAAGACGTGGGCCCCAGGCTTCCTCCGAGCAGGGTCACATTTTTCTCTTTTCCCTTCTGAACCATTCTTTGTCTGGCCCTTCACCTGAGACCTGTTTGCCTTGGGTGACCCTACCAGGAGTACAAGACTCCCGACAACATAGCTCCCAGGATCCTTAGGGCACACAAACCTCTCCACCACGATAAGGTGATGGTTCCTTGGAGAGGAGGTTTGCAAAACCCCAACCAGATAAATATCTCCCCAAAATATAATGAAAAGTAATAAAGAAAAATATGATAGTCTGCGAAGTGGAAATAAAAGTGTCTGGGATTCCTGAGAGAGAGAGAGAGAGAGAGAGAGAGAGAGAGAGAGAGAGAGAGAGAGAGAGAGAGAGAGAGAGAGAGAGAGAGAGAGAGAGAGAGAGAGAGAGAGAGAGAGAGAGAGAGAGAGAGAGAGAGAGAGAGAGAGAGAGAGAGAGAGAGAGAGAGAGAGAGAGAGAGAGAGAGAGAGAGAGAGAGAGAGAGAGAGAGAGAGAGAGAGAGAGAGAGAGAGAGAGAGAGAGAGAGAGAGAGAGAGAGAGAGAGAGAGAGAGAGAGAGAGAGAGAGAGAGAGAGAGAGAGAGAGAGAGAGAGAGAGAGAAGAGTGGAGATGAGGGGGGTGGACTGCTTGACTGGAGACAGATTAACAGAGGTAATGAGAAGAGAGGATGAGAGTGAAGACCATGACAGTAGAATACAGATATGGGGCAGATTAACAGTGTTCAGCACGTTTCTCCCTTTCAAAGAGTTCTTATCCAATATACTGCTTCCCTCTGTACACTGACACACACACACACACACACACACACACACACACACACACACACACACACACACACACACACACACACACACACACACACACACACACAGTCTTCCTCTTTTCTACTGGGGTCCCTTCTGGATACATATGGTCTCACACATTCTTCTTCCTCTCTCTCCTGCTTTCACCCTCAGCTCACTCTTTTCAAGGACTAAAGTCTACCATTAATATAGGTCACTACATGTTCCCAGCATCAGTTAGCTCGTGTTTGAGCAGCTATATGTAACGTAGAAATGTAAAAATGGATACTGCTACATGCACAGAGGAGAACATTATACAGAGCATTTTCTAATGAACGCATGAACTTTTCTAATGAACTCATACACAATTTCTGTTCCATGGTAAGTAAGATCTTACAAACAGATTATTCTGGAAGTTGTTTGACTTCACATTGACTTGCTGAATTTTGTACATTGTGCAGTTGTATAAATTTATTCAACTTTCAGTAGGCACCTTTTTTTTTTTTTTGCTTTAATGTATGATGATGAACAAAATTTTTATTGCACAAAGAAACCAGTAGGCTGACTGGTGATCCATCAGTGGAGGGTGGGAGTCTGTATCCATCTATTTTCTTCAAGACGAGATGACCATAATTGTCTTTTTCCACTTTGTATGTCAAGGGTGTTGCTAAAGACTATCTCAACTGGCTAAGGGTGGGAGACTGGGTACACCCAGGACATGTCACCGTTATATCTTGAGGCTCATGAAAGACGGACACAATACGGTGTGACCAATTAACCTAAGATGCATGTTTTTTGAGGTGGGAGGAAGCCAGGGAACCCAGAGAGAACGCACAAAGACACAAGGATAGCATACGTTTGTATGAAGAAATAGAACCCAAAACCTTCTTGCTGTAAGGCCACAGTGCTACACACTTCACTGCCATGCCGTCTATATATCAGCATGTATGTAATCATATGACATTTAGGCCCCGTCCACACGATGTCGGAACTTTTTGAAAATGCAACTTTTTTATTGTGTTTACGCCGTCCGTCCACATGACAACGCAGATATCCGGAACAAAAACGCAACTCTTTGAAAACGCTGGCCAAGGTCGAATTTTTTGAAAATGCTGGGTCTGCATTGTTGTGTGGACGGTGTAACCGCAACTTTTTCTATCCGGGGGGCGTGTCCCTGCAAGGAAAACCGCTGTGACGTCATGCATGTGACCCATTTCTACATGTACAAACGTAGCTAAAACCTACTATTTCCTGATGTATAACAGCTCCACGTCAAAGATGCGTTGATAAACATGCTTTGCACTTAAATATTTGTTCATCTGTTTCTTTATTTATGTGTCATGAAGTTTATATATGTATTTATTTATTCATTTATCGCCCGGCATCAGTTCTGGGTCAGACCGGGATGTGCTGCCTGCTGGTGGGAGAACTCTGTGATGGAGGTTGTCCTACAGGAGGAACGACGTGAATTTCCACACGTCCCGGTCTCTCCTGTTGTTCTCGGAGTTGTTCTGCTTATACACGTGTTGATCAATGCACTGATGCGGATACATGTGGACAGAGATCTTTTTGAAAACGTTGTCGTGTGGACACAAATCGTTTTCAATGCAGGGTGAAAAAAAATGCGTTCTCAAAAAGTTTGTGTGGACGGGGCCTCAGTGTAACAACAAATGTTCTTTTCCTTAAATGAAGAACTGACTTGTCAAACTGAGAAAATGCAGGTAAATTGTATTTACTTAAGTATTTGTCAGTTTGAATGAACAGCTGTTGATTCATTAATATGCAGATGCTTGTTCAAGTTCAGTTAACTTAAAGAATGGTTTCACAAAAACTCTCATTAGAGCTGTATGATTTGAAATACAGCCTATTATCATTGATGGCTCTTAAAATGAAAAAAAAAGCCTCATACAACACACGTAGTTGTAAACAATATTTTATAAAAGTATGCATGGTGCACTAGTACATACGTACATGAATATCTTTAACAAATTGGTGTGCGAGCCTCTTTTAAGATGTCTTTTGTTGTGTCTCTGTGTTGTGAGATTATGCGTTCTAAATCATTACAACCGAAGAAGTCATCGGAGACCAAATTTGTTTACGCAAAAGTTGGTTTCTGCAACGATAATTGGTTTCTATGCTTTTTAAGAATTGAGAGGGAATATGCTTGTTATGTTTACAACTGTAAGAAAAGCATAGCAGCAATTGCCTTATTTTATAAAATTCATGATACTCTTGAACTGTTTGTTTATATTGCACAATACTTGGCTGCAATTTTTAAAAAAAACAAACTTGAATTGAACATCCTCTAGAACACATATATGAAAGTCAAGGCCGGCGGACAACATCTGGCCCGCGGCAAATTATTTATGGCCCGCCGCATGATACTTAATTACATCCTGCTTCAAAGCGGTGATGTATTGTAATTGTCAGTGTTCGTGTGTGTGTTCGTTCTTTCGTTTGTTTGTTTGTTCGTTCGTCCGTTAGTATGTCCACCAAATATCTTTGCCACTGTGGCAGATAGAAAGATGAAACAAAAAAGCACATTACTCAGGTGGCAAAGGAGATGAAGATGAGATGATGACCTTGACCTTGAGAAAAGTAGGCCAGGGTCAAATTTCAACCTTTGTACACTCAGGAAGCGGATAAGATAGAAAGAAGAGGGAGAAGGCCAGTGTGAGTAAGACCATAAATCAAAGCTGGTGCTTTGATCAGTGTCAGTAGGTCAAAGCACTAGCTTTGATCTTTGAACTATACAAGTAGGTCAGGGTAAAATTTTGATTTTAGGGGTGTCATCGGATGTTACAGTCTGTGACTGCCTTGGTTCTACTTATTATTAGAACCGGCCCACAGGTCACATCGGTCCTCTGTTGTTTTGCACTCACCAAACGTACATTCCCCACAATGCAACGGTAGAGCAGCAAGCGGGCTTATGATTTCAGTGTTTATCAGCAGGGTGGCAGGGTGGCGTAGTGAGTATTTCTGTCGCCGCACAGCTAAGTGGTTCTTGGTTTGCATCCCGCCCAATGCAGAGTTTGCATGTTCTCCACGTGTCTGTCCCAGTTCTCCGGCTTCCTCCCACCTCCAAAAACATGCGCTTCAGGTTAACTGACCAATCCCAAATTGACTGTAGGAATAAGTGTGTGCGTTGTTGTCTGTCTCTGTGTGGCTCCGTGGTGCACTGGCCTCGAGTTTTCCCTGCCTCACTCCTTAAGCCAGCTGGGATAGGCTCCAGCTTCCCGTGACCCGCAACAGCGGATGAAGCAGTCATGACAATGGATGGATGTTTATCAGCAGTCCGAGCAGAATTTGAATGTAGCTACTCCCCTCCTCAAAAATGGCTAGAAGGAAGGTGGACGCTGAGAGCAGGGGGTTTCAACCCAGGTGGGAGTCAGAGCGTATGTTCAGAGAGGTAAATTGTAAACCTTTGTGTCTTCTGCTTAGTTTGCACGTTTCATCTCTGACGCAATGCCCCTGCTGCACATCCAAGCTGCTCAGACGCTCTCTATGTTTCGTAGCACAGAGCTGTGTGAACAATTGTTCTCTCTGATGAAGCTGAACATAATGTCACACAGGAGCCGTCTGACTGATAAACACCTTCACTCCATCCTGAGGATTTCCTCAGCTCAGAGCCTGACCCTGAACATTCATGAACTTGTACAAAAGATGAGACACCATCAAATATCAGGGTCAACCTCGGACAAGTGAGCATCACACAGCAGGAACGTTTCAGTTACATGTTTGCATCTGTTTCTACAAGACCTGATCTCTCTTTGAAGGTACTGTTTTGTCTGTTTGCCATAGATTTTTGTATTTAATTTAATTTATTCATATTTATTTTAGTTGAATGAACTCAGGGAAAATTGCAGACAATTTTTGTTACTATTTGAAAGCAGTGACTGGTAGGATCGTAGATCAGCAGAATAATTTTTTAATCTTTTAAAAAATTTTGCACAATAATGCATTATTATTGTGTATGCACAATATTGTTATTGTCCGAGCAATGATGCATGCACAATAATGTATTTTCAGTTTATAATGCATACAATTTCATTCATGCTTTAATCTTGATATTAAGGAACATATTTTGTTTTTGAAGGACATTTACTTTCTTGCTTTTTGCCTGTTGAAAAAGTTTCCCCTTGAAGTTACTGACAAAGCCATAACAAAATATTTCTTTATTTATTTAATCATTAAATAATACACTGTGTTAGCTCTTGGTTCAATAGGCTGTGTTCATTTCAATACATTTTAATAAACAATGTACCAGTCTGGCCCTCAGCTTTTAGCAAATTTGTTTTTTTGACCCTCCGTGTATTTGACTTTGACACCCCTGCCGTAGAACATAGAATATTAAGATTAAGATTAAAGATTAAAGACCTTTATTTGTCATTATGCAGATGGTACAAGGAAATTAGAAGGTCATATGGAGAGTTGGTCCAGAGCTACTGCACCCTGGGTGCACTGCCATGTTGAAAATTGCTGGGGTTTGACTTCTTGCTGTGAGGCTGTAGTGCTAACCACTTTGCCACCGTGCCGCCACTGTGCTGCCAAACGAGGTTCTCCTCAGCTATAAAATCTTCTACAGTGCACTGGTTAGATTAAAATTTAACTTAAATCAAATCAATACTACTCTATCCAAACATTTTTGCTACTGCAATCACTTCATTCACTGATTCAGTTTAAAGACAGCATCTCCAC
The DNA here is from genome assembly GCF_040054535.1 of Antennarius striatus. Lineage (NCBI taxonomy): Eukaryota > Metazoa > Chordata > Actinopteri > Lophiiformes > Antennariidae > Antennarius > Antennarius striatus. The sequence continues at coordinate 9,104,638 of NC_090781.1, read as the reverse complement.
TTGCTGATTATTCAGCTTTCTGGGTCTGATTGGCCAATCATCACAAAACAGCCAGTAGTTGACAATTTATTAGTTCTTCTACACAGAAGGTGACATTCAATTACTGACAGAGAGAGAATTCTCCTCAGGGTCTAATGTATAAATATTACTTTGGATGCTACACGTAGGTTTACGCTCCCATACAGCTGCAAATATTTCTTATCAATCTTAATTTACTAAACATGCAGCTGTCAGCAGTTCCCACTGTACAATAACAAGAACACCAAAGAGTGTGAGTGTAGCACAAAAACAGTTAGGTAAGCCTTAAAGGATTTTTGATTTCACCATCGACCTTTCACATCTGCGTTAACGTTCTGCTCTGATGATTAAACCTAATATTCAGGAGTTCAATGAGGGCACAGAAGATTCATTCAAGGAGCAAATATAGAAGATTGGTTAATGTTTATTTAAACATCCTTGCAGTTCATTTGGAATAACTTCATATGCATTTAAATTATATTCATTTGCTCAGTGTTTCTTTCACTCCAATAAGACAGGTCATTCTCACTAAACATTATAACCCTAACCTATAACCAAAATGTTAAACTCAAAGGGTTGCTGAGAAAAAAAGCACAATCCATTCCATGAATCCCCTAAAATATTTCGAATTTCAAATAAGTTAACTGATTGTGGAAATGGAAATTATTCCTCATGCAATTATTTTTAATGAGAATTGTTTCATGAATTTGCATCTTAACACTTGTGCTAATTTAATTATTAATTATTTAAACATTAGGAGCCTGCTATTATAGCCTGAAGAACACAGAGGTTAAGAACTGGTAAAATTATTTTATGTAAAAAATTCACTTCATCCATACAACATATTTTACTTTGAAACATCATGTTTTTAATGATCAGAATGAGCAGTGCTACATAGAAAAAGCATCTAAAATACAGTAGTCACAGACCATTTCCTGTAAAAGCCCACATGAAACGCAAAAGATTTATATCCCTGGGCACTACAGGCTGGTCATATAATTTAGTTTTCCTTGAAAATAATAGTAATTCCTGAGTGTGCTTATTAGACTGCATGATAATAGAGAGTAAAAATCACTGGGATAAAATCTAATCAGCATAAGAATGAAAAAAACAGACAGAAAAAGGGCTATTTCTATAAGTGGTCTCTGAAACTGAATTCAAATATCTTCCTCTGAAATCTTAATTTATTCCCAGTAGTGCTAATTTAAATGAGTGACTCTTTAAACTTTAATATTGTGCCATTCTGGTTGCTGAGAGTGGTTCCATGGATTTTCATCTGTCTGTTAATTCATCTAAAATCTTGTTGGTATTAAAAACTCTCGTGTAGTCTTTTTAGAGAGGCATCTTTGATCAGTTATAGTAGATATCAACAAAGACAATTCAAATGAAAGAAAAAGGATTTTGATGTCAGTAGAAAGGATGCATCGCCACCAGTAGCTCGTTCTTTGTACTGCTGTGGCGCTCCTGTGGCTCTTTGACTCACCTTCACCTGTTTCTCATCACAGTCTGATAACAGTTTCTTGTGTTCCGTCAGCCAAAAATACCCCCGGATTGCTTTTTATACTCTTACAATGAAACCATGTTCATCTCCAACTGATAATAACAATAAGCTCCTCAATTCCTGTTGGATGATCCAGGAGGTCAAGCAAACACTCTGTTTTTAAGATACAACCAGCTGTTTTACACACCGCTTTGTAAAAAAATAAAAATAAATAAAAAATGTCTTACCCATTAAGAAACATAAATCAATATATTACTCCACTGCTGATATATATTTGATATAATTAATTTAAACCACATGTAGAGCTTATACCTGAAGAGGAGGGTGATAATGATCCTCAGAATCTAGTTGCCATCTGCCAAACAATAGACCAGCTCATTTTGCAGGAATTGTGGTTAGGTATGCTTGAGCTAAATGTCTGGAAAAGGTCCAGATGGCATTTTGGGTTTAAAACATTGTTGTCAAAGTGCCTGTGTGACACTGAAAACTATTGGCATCTTGTTGCCCCTCATACTGAATGATGTCCTTTGTGACACTTGTACATATGAGTAAACTTCAGCCTAGAAAAATAATTGTAAAAGCATGCGAGAGAGCAAACACACGATACGTTTCATCCATTGTGTCCAGTTTGTGGGATCCATGGCTACATCTAATCTGATGTGTGTGTGTGTGGATTTTATTTGGCATTCCAATGGAAACAGCCCAAATGAAGTTACAGATGGCGAGTGGGTGTGAGTGAGAATGAGTGGTTACATGTTGGAAATTTGAAAAACATCTAAATGCCAAAAATTATGTTTTGTGTTGTTGGAGCTGACATCATCAGAAAACTACTTCAACAAATAATTGATGCCTGTCTGGGGAAGTCCACGATAAACAAGTACAGTAATCTTAAAAACATAATAAAACAGCAAAACAGATGATAAATATTAATTATGATAAACCTTTAATTGTAAACTGAGCAGAAATATGAGCTGTTTTCTAGTCCTTCAACAACAGAGAGTTCCATGTGTCACTATGTTGATGATCATGTCATCAGTCAGTTAACGAATATATACTTCATGTATCAATGTCTGGAATGCAGAAAACAGAAATACTGTGAAAATTTTGAAGGTCCAATGTTTGGAAATGTTCCAGAAATAAATGTTGCATTAGGAGGTTGGTTTTCAAATCCCTGACAGAAAGGACTGAACATTTTATCAAGGATTTCCGGATTGATCGAATTGTTTTAAATCAAAGGCCAACAGAAATGAGCCTTGACATGCCGAGAAAATGTACCATAAATGCTGAACTGTGTGCTCTCCATTGGTTAACAGGTTCGTTGATAAGATTGAGTAAATGCACCATCTGCTTATTTTACATCAGATCAAATTAGAAAAGAATCAGTCCGCCACAAAATCTCATGTCAGTCTGGAGTTCGCTATAACATTCTGACAAACACAAAACACCAGGGTATTTTGAAGGTCATAAACCTCATAAATTGCATTGACCTTCTAATAATCAACTTTGTAAACAACATAAGGTAATTTAGGAAGGAAGAGGTTGATGAGAATTAAAGAGGTAGTATTAACTTTATGACAGACAAGGACAACATACTGTACTATATACAGTACATAGACCAATGGGCAACCAATGCAGGAATCTTCTTCAATATAAGAAGTTACATCAGTTACCCAAAGCTGTTGAAGTCAATCCACTGTTAAGAAAGCTCTTGAAGTCGTCTCTCATCCAAGAGTCTTCTTCAGTTCTGAAGGTGGCTCGTCATGTCCCAGCTTATTAACCCTGTGGGATGTGGTCAGTGCTATTCACATTCCAACGACTGTCATTGAACACCCCCACCAACGATTGTTGGTGGGGGTGTCAAAGGGGGTCGCAGACATGTGAGTTTCACCTTTGTATGCTAATGAGGGTCATTAGATTGAGACACATCACCTGGGTCAATCTGCTGAGACAATCTTTTTTTTTTTTTTTTTACCACATCCCACAGGGTTAATAAACTGGGACATGACCAGCCACCTTCAGAACTGAAGACCTCTCTTGGATGAGAGATGAAACGTCTTCAAGAACTTTCTTAACGTCCAGTGGATTGACTTCAACAGCTTTGGAGAACCATGACCTGGATAACTGAGAACCTACACAGACAAGATCCATCAGTAAAAGGAAAAAGATGCGAGCCACCAAAGGTATTTCTATAAAATACAACAAAATCCATGAATGCTGCTCCCACATCCTTCTCAAGGTCTTCCTGTATCCTGTGGCTACCTTCTCACCATGTCTCCTCATGTCAAGCTCTGTGTTATGAATTCATGTGCAGATAGAGACGATCTATCAATATGTCACAGAGGCGCAGAAGGGAGCAATCCGGTGGAATGCCCTGGCACTGAGAGCAAGGAAGGGCTCTCGGCTTAGTGCTTCCCTGCACATTCTCTGCTGCGCCTCCTCTCACCCGCTCTGGCTCAATCTGTCTGTTTCTCTGATCTGTGCAATGCACCAGCAGAGCAGCCCCCTTACCCATTCCTGTCTTACCTGTACTGACAAAATCCAACCAAGCAGGCAAGAACTGTAATAACACAATGCCTGGTTTAATATCATTCTCTCCCGCCTTCCATTTATAAACCATAAATAAGCTGTCGCCTGGACCGGCTTGACCGACTTCCAGCTTTCATCTCCAGTTATACTGAATAACACCGTTCTTGCCAATCAGATAGGAGAAAGATGACATATACACAACACAGTAGACAGAATAAATCGTTGCGCTCACTTGAGCCAAAATGCACAGATTAATGTGACTGATAATGCCATCTCCAACACGTTTCCATCATCTGGAACAATGAGATGGTAGCACGAATTGACAATGTGTTAGGATTGTTTGCCTGTGTCGTGTATGACACCCTAGTTCTGTGTGTGTACATGCACATTTAGATGAGTTCACATACAGTAAGTAGTTTATTATATTACAGGGCCAGTGTTTCTGTTTGGCTCTCAGCCATGTCTCATGACACATGCTGCCATAGCCGAGCATTTACAACTCTTACCATTGGTGAATTAAGCATGCGATCTGCTCACGCTACTCACAGTGATCCAAACTAGATTGATAAATTAGAGTAATGTGATTCTTAGAGCTCATGAGGAACCTGTGTTTCATTTGAAGTAAGTTGATTCCTGACGATGTTTCCTATAAATTGTGTGATCACAATATTTCTAGTGAAAAAAAAACAAACCCACATTCATCTACATGTTTTCAACTCAAGAAGTAACATCATGATTAATGTCTTTGTGGTTTCACAGTTTAAGCTTAGAGATAGTCTTGATTACATTTCAGTAACATTAACTCAGCGGTGACTTTAAGCATGAGAGAATGCTTGCTTTTCCTTTTTAAATGAAACCTGCACTGGTTTGTGATGTAGAAGATAACATATCATACAGCTAAACTATGAATACACCCATTATTTGACTGTGAGATCTGTTTAGGAAGTAATGTGTTTTGTTTTTTTTTAATCTATTAAAGTCTTGCATGGATCTAAACTTGTGTATTTTGGTATTTTATTTTAAATTAAAAGTGTGCAACAGGGATTGCCCCATAATAAGCCCTCTTGCACACTTTTAATTTAGAAAAAAAAGTGTTTTTCTTCCTTGGCATTAGTCAAAACATGTTCATTTGAATAACACTGATAATGATCTGAATCATTACTTCTTCAAGACATAAAGTTTCATCTGGAGCAATTAAATTCTATATTTTTTTATTTTTAGTCCCATGAGCTTGTTTTCATTGAGTAACGATGTAAAATGATGGCAAAGTTGTCCAATCAGCAGTTTAGCTGTAGCCTTTACTCCTGAATGTTTGTGACTCTTGTCTGTTTTGTAGAAAGTTACTTGTGAACCCCAAACATGCATCAGCACTCAGGTTCAACAACCTCAAAATGAAAGAAACTTAAACCGGGATGACATCAGAATCTGATGTTGGTAATCACTTCACCCCACATTACTCCCACAAGCCATAAGGTCAGCACACATTGTTATTGTTTCATGTACCATACATGCTTTTGTTCCTGTTTGTCAATGGTTTGTATACTTGTTAATTTCATCATTTTTTCTTCCACCCATGTGTGCTCCTTCAGGCAGTTTGGTCTCCCATTCACTTCCTGGCTGCGAGTTGGCAAACTGAATGGGTTGAATGAAATACTGGAAGAGGTGTGTTGGAAGAGGCAAAGCTGGAGTCTGGCCCATTAATGAGAAAACTCAAAACAAATCTTTGTTCAGATACGTTTTTTTTGTCATGTATGGTTAAGACATGTTTAAACTGGACTCGTATAACCATGATTTATATGTGATGAAATTTGAATGTTTATCATTCGGTTTGGCCAGCCTGTATGAGTACCCCCTTTTTGGCTCAGTATAAACAGTATGAACTTCTTTTTATGTCCACCAAGTTTTTCAGTACGGTTCTATTGAGTTGACTCAAGAACAGCTCTTTTTTTTCTCTATCCTTGTTTTATACTGTAATAACACAACTTTTTTCTGTTATTAATCCAGTGTTTTTATACTTTTGAGAATAATAAACCTTTAATGTGTGCACTCCGTGAATTCTTGTGCCTGACTCTTTGGTCCGTCACATAAATGTTTATCACAAGGAATACACCATCCAGTACTAATAACTTCACCTCTATTCTATCATTGCTTTTCTTCCACAAACTCTCCACTCAGACTGTCTTCTTCCTTCCATTTCTCTTTTTAATATTTTTTGTCTGCGAGACAGAGAGGGAAAGAGAGAGTGGAGCTGCATAGTGGGAGTATGTTGTCCTAGTGCTGGGTCAAAAATAGACAGTAAATTTCAGAGTCGTCTGAGCACACCCCCCACTGTGCTGCATGACCTCAAAATAACACAGACTTACACTTACTGACTCACATACAAACATGAAACACTGTGTGTGCTGCCCTACTTCTTTGGTTCCCCCTTTAGTCTTAATGTGATGACCAACAAGCCGAATGAAACTTTTACAATGTGCTAATCGACAGTCCTGTCGAGTTCTGTACCTGTGAAGGAAACTTTGATTCACAGATGTTAATCTTATTACTGGCACATATGTCAGAGCATGGCTGGATCCAGGGGAGGGTCCAGAGGAGTCCTGGCCCTAATTGAAATCTGATTGGCCCGTGAAATTCTGCCATCCTTCACTTTTTAATTTTTTTTTTCATAGTTGGAGCCTGATATAAGTCTTGTAACTTCAGTGATGCTGCATTTACATCACGTGAGAGGGAGAATGGGAGGGAATTCCCTTGTATTCCTTAAAAGCTGTAACTATATGTACAATCTGTTTGAAGTTCAATGTTTTGAGAAAAAAGTTTGTTGTATTTTATATAGTCATAAATTCCTTATAGAGGTAGTCCTTAAAATACAAACATTCAACTTACAAACATTTGTAGATACGAACAACCGCTTGCCATTATATCCGACTACTGCACTTCCCCTTTCTGCTGCAAACCATACTGGGGAAAAAAAAAGTACTACCCTCCCCGAAATCTAACAATAATACCCCATAGATTAAGATTTCATATGTAATATCAAAATACCACTGTAAATTTAAGACTAAGTGAACAGTTAGTTCTTAATGTTCGACTTCATGTTGGACTTTCCTGTTGGCGTTTCATCTGCAGCATTTCTTCTTCTTCTTCTTCTTTTGATGACCAGGAAGCGCATCAGCGCGTCATTCACTTAAGTACAGTGGAATACCACAGTGGCTTAAAGCTTGGCCTCTACACCCCAAGGATAAAATTAATTCAGTAGAGGTTGAGATATAAAAGTTACATTACGGTGCATTACGGTGCAACAGTATTTTACTTTGTTTAGTTGTTGTTTTTATGTCCTGTTATTGTTTCTGGTAAGTCTTAGGGAATATTATTTGCGTATTTAGAGTAGCAATGGAATTTAAATGACCTCAATTGGCGATTATAGATTGAAATTAAGTAAAAAACAACTTGGAATATTTTTCTATCTGTCTTCCTGCCTTCCGTTCTATCTGTCTGTCCGTCTGTCTGTATGTCAACACCTTCTCAACAGGTGAAAGATGATCTCACACCCCTGACCCTCCCAAAGTGAAACTCAAAACATCACAAAGACCCATCAATGTTGGAGACTAGAAAATTGAGAGTAAGGGAAAGTGATGAATAAACTCAATAGGTGTTTGTCGTCTTACTCACCTTTAGTGAGTCAAAACAGGCGATGACTCTGCCATTTTCCACTTGGCAGCTCTTAGCAGGGTGGGCAAACTTGCACTCGCTGTCTGGCCGTGAGCATGTTCCTCTCTGGAATTCCCGACAAACCTCTAACGTCAACCATTTTGTATCCCGCACCGGTGCCACGTTCACTGCCATTTTGAACCAGGCAGGAAGCGTCAATTGAGAGCAGTAGGTGTCCAACAATTATATTTATGTCTGTATATTTGTAATGACAGTGGGACAAATGATGAGAAAAAATAAGTTAAGGACATGGGAAAAGGAAGTTTTACGTGGATTTGTCCCCGGGGTCTGATTCTGAGGTGACTCCTGTGAAACCTGGGACTCGCCTACCACCTGAGGCCCATCTTAAGAATCTATGGCTGTAATAGGAATCCTTCACCGCCTGTCAACCAGGGCCAAGGCTGGTGACAGCCACAGATGTCTGCTTTGTAATCTCTCTCTCTCTCTCTCTCTGTCTCTGTCGCTGTCTCTCTCTCTCTCTCGCTCGCTCTCTCGCTCTCTCTCTAGTCTTCTGTATCGCGTCCCTCCCTGACTGAAATGTCACAAGAGATGAATGGCAAAAACATTATTGATTGAGTTGGCCCATGATGAAAAGGTGGAGGGTTGGAGGAGACGATGAAGGAGAAGCAGAAGGAACAGGGGGATGATGAGCAGGGGAAGGCTGTGGTGAAGGGTCAGCAAAGAGGCAATCTCGTTCTGCTCACAGCCACCGATTAAAGCTGTTTGTCTTCACTATCAGGTCTGTCTGCAAAGGAGCAAGGAGTGGTTGACTTCCACAGAGGAGGGGCTGAGAGGCATGGATGGAGAGAGGTCTGGCAGATGGACAGAACAGAGATGGAGGGAGGTATCAGTGATGTGGAGTCTGGTTCAGTAGATGACTTTGGCAGTAACGGTAGTCCCCGGGCTCCTTGTGTGGATGGTGACTTCAGCAGACATGGACAGGCACGGAGGCAGAGGTGGCTTCAGGAGACCCAAACAGCCTAAGGGTTCAACGAAAGAAGGCACTTCTCTCTGTGGAGAAGGAGGGAAGAGTGTCAGTGGAGAAGGGTTTAACACACACGGATACACAAACACACACACACACACACACACAACACACACACACACACACACACACACACACACACACACACACACACACACACACACACACACACACACACACACACACACACACACACACACACACACACACACACACACACACACACACAGGGACAATTTTGCATTCATACGCACAGCTTCATTCAGACATGTTTTTCCAGTCATTCTCTTGGAAATCCTGTCTCATGGTAGGGCTCACAGACACTGCCAGGCTCTCGACTGGAAAATCAAATCAAACACCATATCGCTAGCAGTAATGCTCACGCATTTAAGCGTAGAAAATTTATTTCAAAGAAATACATTGAAGGAGGGAGATTAAATACACAATGAAAGAGCGAAAAATTACATTTCTACTGCTGTGTTTGTGGATGGGGGACACTGGACACAATACGAAATAAATAGCATCATATTCAACACTAAATCATTTTGACTGCAAATCTCCACTGCGGTGGAACAATCCTACACATGTCTGCTCAGCTTGACACGCCCAAACTACATCCTTTCACAAAGTTTCATGGAAATCAATTGAGCAGAACATAGAAAAACATCCCGTGTCTGATTATTCAGATCTGCAACAAAAACTAATGGCTTCTTTCCTGGCTCAAATATTACCCAACCACCAAGTTACATAGAAATATATTCAGCAGTCTCTGAATAATCCTCCTTACAAACAAGCAAATCAACCACCGACCAATGAACCTGTATGAAAACATTATATCCTTACGTGAAGAAAATTCTGATTAGACTGGTTCTGACTTCAATTTGACAGTCAAGGTTTTGAGAAGCTAACATCTGAAAATCAACACTTTCATTAAAAGAACACGTCTTTACAGACAAAGACAAGTGAGACTACATGAGATCTCCATCAGAAGCAGAAAAAGAGAGAGGGAAAGAGAGATAGAGAGACAGAGAGAGAGAGAGAGAGAGAGGCATCTCAAACATTCCTTCTTGCTCAAATCCACTCATCCAAACTCTTTCTAACCTCTTTGCTCACATCCGGATGTTTAAAGAACAGACTGGCCCTCAAAAACTCCCACAGCTGCTACAGTTTTAGTGAGTATCATCAAACCAACATCCCACATATGGTTACATCATTTTTAGGTCACATGCACATGTATAGTCATGCTTTTACAAATAAGCTGACATGAAGCATGACTTCTATATAAAACAGAAAGAAGTTTATAACATACCTTATTAAGACAAAAAAACACTCTTACCCAAGTAAGATGGGTTATTCATGTTATCTTGGAAAATTTGGAATGTCATCTAAGATTCAAGCGTGAACTAATGTGAAGGTCAATACGACCTCCTGGCAAGCTGTGAGTCATTTATTAACAATTTGTTCACTAAGTATGTCGGAATTTCAGACAAATATCTATTTGAATGGGATGGTGAAATGAAGATACCTAATACCCAAAAGGTCAAAGATCAAATGTACTGTGATATAATAATGTTCTCCCGCGACCCCTAACAGCGGATGAAGCAGGTTTGGTAAATGAATGAATAATAATGTTCTGGGGAAAAAAAACCATATTTCATATTTGGTCATATTCAGATCCTGTATGCATGCATTGAAAATGTGGTGACGTTATCTGAGTTTGTTTTTTAATGGGATCAGGTTCCCACTAAGGCCATGTCCACACGTAGCCTGATATTTATGAAAACGCATCTTTTATTCTCCGCATGATTTCTTTTTTACGTCCACACGACAGCGTTTTGTTTCTGTTAAGTTTCTCAGTTAAGTACACCAATAGTTAACATGAAATAGTCAAAAAAACTGTTAATGCTTCCGGGCACAAACCTAACCCAGCCAACACTGGTTCCTGCTTATACCTGAGAACCAATTATCCCCAGAAGAGAAAGTAAAATATGAAATAACTCCAACTTTCACAAACGCAAACGCCTTTTCATCACTATCAATGGGTGAGATGTGTTTCCTGCTCAGAAGTGCAATGTGGATAAAAGAAGGACAAAAACGATCAGATGACATGCCAACAAGAAAGCAGAAAAGGCCACATGAAGTCAGACTTTCATGGTACTTTCATGTCTGCATTTAATGTGCTCCTGTTATGTGTAGCGCACACACACACACACACACACACACACACACACACACACACACACACACACACACACACACACGCTCAAAATATTTTTTGATTCCAGGAGAGCTTATTAGAAGACAATCGCGAAGCACTGCATTAGCCTAAAACAAATTAGGCCAGTTGATTGCTTATTTTTTCAAGAAAATACATCCTCCCCCTCTGTTTTTTTAATTTCTTTTTTTGTTTGACAAATCACACCCTGATTATGACCACCAGCCTAATTTTGTGAAGGTCCCCTTTTTCCTGCCAAAACAGCCCTGGCCCATCGAAGCCTGGGCTCTACTAGACTTCTGAAGATGCCCTGTGGTATCTGGCACCAAGACTTGAGCAGCACATTCTTTAAGTCTAGTCTGCTGTGAGGTGGGGCCTCCATGGATCGGACTTTTTATCCAGCACGTCCCACACATGCTCAATTGCACTGACACCGAGGGAACTTGGAAACTAATTCAATACCTCAACAATAGGGATGAGAGAGTACATCACTATCTGTATCCGTTCTTCTCTCCTTCTTCTTCTCCTTTCGGCTTGTGCCTTCATGAGTTGCCACAGCAAATCAGTTGCCTCCATATAACCCTGTCTTCTGCATCCTCTTCTCTACCTTCATGTCCTCTTTCACTATGTCCATGAACGTTCTCTTTGGTTTTTCTCTAGGCCTCCTGCCTGGCAGTTCAAAACTCAGCATCCTTCTACCAATATATTCACTATCTCTCCTCTGGACATGTCCAAACCATCTCAGTCTGGCCTCTCTGACTTTATCTCCAAAACCTCTAACATGTGCTGTCCCTCTGATGTACTCATTCCTGATCCTATCCATCCTGATCACTCGCAAAGAGAAGCTCAGCATCTTCATCTCTGCTACCTCCAGCTCTGTCTCCTGTCTTTTCCTCAGTGACACTGTCTCTAGACCAAACAACATCGCTTGTCTCACCACAGTTTTGTACACCTTTCCTTTCATTTTAGCTGAAACTCTTCTATCACACATCACACTATCACTTTTCTCCACCCGTTCCATCCTGCCTGTACACGCTTCTTCACCTCTTTTCCACACTCTCCATTGCTCTGGACTGTTGACCCTCAATACTTAAAATCCCCCAACTCCTTGATCTCTTCTCCCTGTAACCTCACTCTTCCACTTGGAAAAATTATTGCACATCTACACATTGGTCCGAACAGACTGAAAAAAAGCAACCTGAAAAAAATTATTTGAGAATTTATTTGTCAATGTCATCATAAAATTGTCTTAAACTACATCAGATAATTCATTCTAAAAGCTTGAGTGATCCAAAAGTCCATTTTAATATTAGTATTTGTGATCTCTTACAGAAGACAGATCAGGAATGAACTTTAGAAATGGAACTTTTATATGACATAAACATAATGAGTTCAGTACAGAACCCAATACTGAACACCCTGTATTCCAAATGTGTTTCCATCACCATAGTCATCCCCTTAGTGCTTCAGCGGTCTCTGGTTTAAGCAGACTGGATATTTGTGTTCAGTGAGAAAAACTAATGAATACCCCAGTAGTAATGAACTCTGCAATGCACCAGTATAAAAGAAAATATGCTCCATTTACAATAGCTGCATGAATGAAAATGAAGCATATAAAGTTTAAATAAACTTATCCTGAGTCCTGAGGCAATGCTAGCTTTCTAACAGTTATGTTTTTCTTGGATATTAATACAGCATTTACATTTGAGTATAAATAGCTATAAAAATGAGAAGCCATGAGCATCAGAATCTAATGAAGAAGGATAACTTTTAATATATGAAACCCACATCTTTAAAAAGGCTGGCTCCAAATTAATGCATCCTTTGTCAAGCTGAACTATATTCCCATCAACAATTACTGTCCTCTTGATGGAGAGTGGCTCGTTAAATGAGACTCATATCAAAATAAGGGATTGAAACAAAAGGGTTAAAATGAGGAATGAATCTGGCAATGAGGAAATATATAAATAAAGGAGTCATCAATAAGCATCGTAGCAGCAGTGAATAATGCATATGGCCATTTCCTGTAGCTGGAGGCAGTAGATATTATTACACCATCGGATCAACTACCAAAGGTAATAACTTGCAGGAAAAGTGTCAGTGAAGGCTGTGGGATATTACAAATACACCAAAATCCTGATGTCACAAAGTTACCAAAAGACACAAACACAAATAAATACTCTTCATTAAAGTTACAACACAAAACCTGGCATTAAGTTTTGCTTCATTAACATCTTATACATTCTGTTAAACTGTTGACATGTGGTGTACTTAATTTTAATTGTGAGATTCATGTTGAAACACAGTTGGTTGATCCTGTGTTAGTCCACTGATCTGGATCACTTCATGTCTTTAATTCATGATGTTCTCCAGGAAAAGCGATTTTAATGGCATCAACACTTAAATTATAAATTTGATAATTTCAGTAATTATCAAATGTGTTTTAAGTTATAACTAGGTGATGATTTTTTTTAAGTTGTCCTAAAAACACTAAAACACGTTTCTTAATTAACTATGTCTTATCCGTTTTGGGCAACAAGTTGATTAGTGGCCATGTCACAACAAAATGATTGGTACAAGTTCTCTCCGAGGTCTCCAACTTTCTTCCTGGATCCAGAAACTTGAAACACAGATGAAGAGTAACAAAACTGGCCCCAGCGTTTAAGGGACCCTAAACATATTAAAACAATGACCCTGTCACTTTTGTTTAAGACAACAACAGCAAATACATGAGTACAATCCCTATTCTTACCAAAGTAATCCTGGTCTAGATATCTCAAATCCTTTGCACTTGATTTCTTATAAAGCCATACTAACAGAGATTCAAAGGTGACCTCAGAAACACCAATCACATCAACAATTGACTGGCCAAGTTTAGGCTCCTCAAATGATGTTTCATCAAAGCTTGAGGAAAAAAGTAATGTCTTTAGAAATACCTGGTTCTGGGGCTAATAAAGAGATCGATTATGGATCACTTTGGCTCTGATAGTTAACTCATAGAATGGATTTCTGATCATTTTCACTGACTACCAAGGTGCAAGAAAAGGGGAGCAACGTCTAATGTGGTAAAAACAGCAACAGTCGGGAATCAAGAACAATCTTACTAATAGACTGCTTGTGGTCTTCATGAGGGTCATCATAAACATCATAAAACAACATTTTAAAAGGATGTGTATGTACAGATATCAATTACGAAGGTACCAATAATGACAAGTAGGTTAAGTGGTCATCAGGTTTCAGACCAATCATTGCACCAGGCTGACAGAGAAATGAGGAGCTTGTTTATTAAGGAACATGGGTATCATTATTTGTATTTATGTATTTATTTGGGGTTTTTTTTTTGACATGTTGATATAACAGACTTCACACCTTTATCACATTTACATCAACAACATCCGAAAAAAAAGGGCTGATGGGTAGAAGCCAATAGGCTTGTGAAATTTCCATCCCCCAGAATCAACAAACATCTCTCTCATATAAAATTATTATAAAATTATCGTTTGATCTTTTTAATTTAGCATTATTTTTTACTATAAAAGGTTATGCATGGGACATGCATTAGTACTGAAAAATACATAATTTCTTTCATAGTAGTTTTATATTTTTGGTGTTTTTAAAACTTTTATGGTTTACACCTTTCAATGGTTTTATGATGACTTTGATGAAGGCCACAGGTCTTTAAATTTTCAAAAACTGTGAATGTGGATGCTCCCTCCTGTTATCATACGATCCACTGTTATTCTGTTCAATGTCAAGTGGGATAGTCTCCAGTCCCCAAAACCCTGCAAAAGACCAGCAATTATGGAAAACAACTCAGTTTCAACTCATTTCCAAAGTTTTATTTGTCCCAAATTAAAGACGTTCGTAAACTTTCCAAAAGTTGAGTTGTATTTATTTCTTTACATACTGAGCTATAGTTTATTTAGCTAGTTAGTATTAGGTTATGTTTTCTGATGTAACAGAAAACTCACAGATGACCAGATGATGTGTAAATCATCTGGCCAATTCTAATCCTACAGCAAAGCAACATACCTTCACTGCTAGTCTATCATTTTGTATTTTCAAGTATGATTCATTGTACTCCCAGTGTTTTTCAAGCTGACATTACATCATTTTCCAGCCCTGGAGTACAACAACATCATCATTTCATTAGCTTCTCCAGCCCTATTAGTCTCAGCAGAATCATCAGCCACCATCACCGCTCCACTTCGGATTCCATTGGGGTTTTCATCTTGCTGCTGTTCCATGAAGATCCCTTTTGATAACAAGCTACCTGAAGAGTCTCCATGCCAATTATATTCTGACAAATAAAATCAATCCCCTGTTGCAGAAAACAATTATTTTATTTCACTTCCTCAATAGATGTCGATAGCAGTACTACACATGTAGATATCAATATGAGTCATGGAATTTAGCTTTAATCCCTCAGCATCTCACACCACCGCGGTGCACTGGCGTCGTGCCCGGAGTGCCCCCACCTCATGCCCTATGCCGCCGAGATAGGCTCTGGCTCCCCATGACCTGCTACAGCGGATACAGCGGTGGTAATCTGAAGATGACTGACTGACTGACATCTCACACCGCTGAGGCAACACATTCAAATCTGCATCCTAGATAACAAGAGAAGGAAAAGGATTGAGTTGTATAGAAGGACCAGAAGGTACCCATTGTTCACCATCAACGACTTCCAGAAGAAAATAGGAAATAAGAGCACAAAGTAAGAGGACAGTCAGAAAGTGGATTCTAGAATGCAAGATTCTGTTGGGTGACTGTTTCAAGCATAGTAGACAGAGTATGGAGAACAATAGGAAAAAGTTGCTGCAAAGTAAGAAGAAAACATTTTTATTGTTGTCAGCATCTTCTACATTTTAGTGGCCTTAGTGTCCTTGGTGTTAAATACTTTGCAGGTTTCTGCTGCTTTGGCATTAAGTTGATGTTTAGACATTATTTTAAAGTCAAAGATTCAAAGAAGGGCTCAAAATCCAAAAAATACAACCTCTGAAAATTTGAAAGCCTGGAGCAAGGGACTAGACATTCATTTGTGTGAGTAGATACTGGACACTAATTTCACAGCATTTTCAGTTAAAATTCATGTACTTAAGACCAGTACAGTAGGACCATTAGGAGGAGGCAAGGTGAGAGGTATAGAGCATTAAACAGAACAGAAGAGACCAGAGGTGGTGACAGAGAAGACAGAGAACAAAGGAAGAATGACTGAGGTAACTGGCACCAATAACTGAAATGAGAGGCAGACAGAGGCTGGTGTCTGGTCTGAGAGGGCAATAACAACAAGGCGACTGCCAGAGCTGAAAGGTAAGGAATCAGAGGGAAGAGTTGCGTGAGGAAAAATGCATCATATTGGTCCATTCCAAAGCCCCATTGGCACTCTTTTTGATACCATCATGGCATTTCTCATCTCTCTTCATTTATCTTTCTCTGGTCTTCACCTGTTCACAATTCCAATTTCTCTTCACATATGCTTCAATATTCTCATGTGTTTCTCTCCACAACTATTTCTTCTTAGAAATATGTTTGCCTTCTGCTTAGTTGCAGTCTGAGTATCATACAAACATAAACAACTCAATCAACATAGCTGTTCTTTTAATAGTAGCTTTCCTCGTTTTAGTCTGCCACCATTTTAACCCCCTTTTTCCTCTCCTTGTTCCTTGTTCGTGCAGCACATTACTTTCTGGTTTCACAGTAATGTGCTGCAAAGTCATCATGTGTAAAGTAAGGACAAAGTGGTAAGGGCCCAGTCTGGCATTGTAGCAGTATAGTAGAAACAGTTTGAAAAGCCTAACACCACGTTTTCAAATTAAGTCCTTGACATCGGAACCACTAAACTCTGAGATTGTCCACTGAATAACAATAACGTAGTTAGTATTTATCCACCAATCCCAAGAGACATGCAGACATCTTAATACAAAGACTGCAATTTATCATCCAAACCCTGAGTTGTTGATCTTACTCTTCAGTTCTAAGGTGTGACAGAGATGCTTTAATCAAGCCAAATTTTTTTCAACGTTTTTTTTGTTGTTGTTTCTTTTGCTGTGTTGTCGTCCTTCCTAGCGCTACATTCAAAGAGATATGTACAAATATATTCAAGACGTATGCAGTGTAAAGATCAACAATGTTCTTGATGGAAATTAAAACGGGACTGCTCTACGTATGCGAGAAGTTAACATGACAGTTCCTCATAATGCTCTGTTAGCAGAGCTTGTTCCTGTCATTTTTTGGCCACTACATATTCTGTAAGAACCAGATAATACTCTGGAGCAGTATATTCACCAAGTACTTGTGTCAAAACCCAACACCAACCTAATTTCATCCCAAAGCATCCCAAAATAACTGTGGCAAATGCACATTTAGCAAAATTGATGAACAGTATTATAATGTTTATCAAATAACAGATGATTACTTATATTCTAGATATATATTCACACATACAATACAACGTAAATAATGCTCATTGCAATATGCAAAGACTGAAGAATTACAAGTTGAATGGATGGTCCTGATTGCTGCCCTAGAAATTGATTAAACAGGTGACCTGTTGCACTGATTAGCATCTTGCCTGTTAACATCCTGACTTGAAAGAAGGAAACACATTGATAGACTTCATTTTACAGTCTACATAAACAGACAAGAGCAAAACTGTTGGAAAACCTTGAGGACGATGATAAAAAATGTCTGATTAAACACTGTCAACAAGACTTTAACATTGTTTTCAATCTGCATTTTTTCTCTTCATAGGCTGGCACTAAGAGTAAGTGCACAATTAATACTGAAAGGAGCACAATAAAGCAGCAGGTAAGTGCGTCAGAAATTCCGATTGGGTTTAGCACAGCTTGTTCTGACCCAGAAACATACAGAGTGATATTATTGTGTGAGTTTTCGCTATTCTAGAAATTAAATGGTGCTAAAGTGATGTAAAATGGTATATTCACATTTGCTGAAGCATGAGCTACTGACAATAAGAGCTAATCATTACAGAGTGTTGAGATGCTGCCCCACTCCAAGTAGCTACACAAGTCTACTAAAATTAATAATAACACAAAATATGAAACATTAACATTTAAAGCATCTGATGATGTGCCAAAATTTATTTAAGATTGTTTATAAATGATTGGGGGTTGATTTTTCTGCTAAACATACAAATCCTTGTGGAGCGGTGGCGCTAAACAAGACTATTCTTTTGGTAACGTGGCAACCAATGGCTGCCGTCAGATTGCTTTAGCTCCCTTCACCCCTGAACTTTCTCGCTTTTCTGACATCAGATTTTCTGTAATATGATTGAACCCTGACATCATTATTGATGTTTACTTGCACCATTAATATTCAATAACTATAAATACATGACTGTCAGTCCAACCGGTTTTGGCAAGTCCTCTCTTTCTAAGTCAATTTTGGGTTTGTATTTCTAAAGTCTAAGTCCAGTTCCATTCCCACCATCCTTCCCCTTCATACCAACCCTACTTCCTATGTTACAAATGTCCTGAAATCTCCTTGAATTTATAATTTAACCAGATAATCCAAACAAAATATTTTAATTATAATTAGGCAGTTATTTAACTATATATTTAGTGGTAATAAAGTATATAATGTAGCATGATGCTGAAAAGATGCCAGTTTTCGTCTGTTATCTTTACTTATTTGTTGATGCACATATAATTCTGAGCCAGTATAACCAGTGGAACACTGTTACCCATTAGCTGGGTTATAACTTAGATAAACAGGTGTTGAACCCTGAGGGATTGTGTGCCAATGAAGGATTTCTACCTCAACTAACAAGCTTTGCAGGAGGTTATGTGGTTGTTTCTTCCTTCATTCTCAAACAGTTGAAGTTTTTTGATAAAATTGGTTTAAGCTTTCATTTATAGATTTCAGCAAGCTCTATTTTCTGAATTTACCTGAACATATGTGTTGACAGTGTGACACCTGAAATTAATCGAATTAACCTTAACCCCTTCTTTATACACTACTTCCAATGTTGTATTAACCGGTTAAAGTATTCATTCATTCATTTTCTACACTCGCTCCTTCCGCTGTCGTGGGTCGCAGGGTTGCTCGAGCCTATCACAGCCAACTGGGGGCGTGAGGCAGGGTACACCCCAGGCATGATGCCAGTGCATTACGGAGCCACATGTACATAAACAAGCATGCACACACACACTCGCACCTCCGGGCAATCTGAAACTGGTCAATTCGCCTGAAATGTATGTTTTTGGAGGTGGGAAGAAGCCCAGGAAAGAAACCATGCAGAGACGGGTAGAACATGCAAACTCCACACAGAGCAGAAGTTGAACCGGGAACTGCCTTGCTGTGCGGCGACAGCGCTACCCACTCCGCCTCAGTTAAAATATTATTAACAAAACTAAGTTTTTGTTCAGACTGATTCTGTAGCTAACTGGCTTCTAATAAATGGGAAAGGTTAGTTATTTTTCAAATGTAGTACTTAAGATTTACATATACTCCCTTTAATGATGGAGACATGGCTCATTAAGAAAACATTGAGTAACATGACAGTGAAGAACGAAAGCCGAACAAGTTTCTCATCTTACTTTGGCCAAAGATAAAGTGTTTGGCTTCCATCAAATGAAATTGTCTCAGTCACAATATTAGAAAGAAATTCTGCCTAAACTATGTCAGGAACACTGATTGATGGACATTCCAGAGAGGGTAATGAGCTCAAATACCTTGCTGCGGGGGCGATTGTATTAATTACTCTCACACATGAATATAAAGGTTCACACCCTTGCCAGCTGGTGATTTGATCTGGCTGTCTTCAATGTGTGACTGAGTTCTGGTCAGTACTATGATGATGTTTCCTCAGATTGTACCATCAGGGTAATCTCAGACTCCATTCCATTCCCTAGAATGTGAGAACCACGCCTGCATGCACACACACACAAAAACACACACATCCACACACATTAGTAATGACCGCAGACCATGAGACAGCAGATCCGCTTCATCTACGGAGGATACACAGCTACAGAGACGAAGAGAGGGTCGTTTGGTGCATTTAAATTTGAGACAGTATGAGTAATATGTATGCATATGCACAACATCAACTGTCTCCTGTGCGTGCTCTCACACACACAAACTCACAATCAATGACTCCTTCCTTCAGCTGTAATTCAAACAGAGGGGAGGGGAGGCAACGAGGGCAGTCAAGTGGCACGTGTGCAAGCTGTCGTCCACTGTGATATCAGCACAAGTGTTTAAACAGCCTGACATGCACAGAGACACGGGGAGGAGGCTGTCATAGTTGACAGCCACGTGAAAGGGGACGCGAGATAATAAAGTATGTTAAGATACATGCATTTATGCATGTGAAAAGGGCATTTACATGTGATTGCGTGCAAAAATTTTGCTCACCTCCTCAGCTGCTTGTAATAATCCTTACTGCGGTGCGAGTACCTGGCATTGGTATTGCTAATGTGGTGTAATGCAGTAGTAGTGAGGGTGTCATTGAGTTCATGGACATAAACCAACCCACTGCCAGACCATTCTTCTCCTCTCAGGAATAGAAATAGAGAAGGTGTGTATGTGTGAGTATATATGTATGTGTGTCAGTGTCGGTGGGAGGGTAGATAAAGATTGGGGGGAGCAGAGGAATCCTAGAAACAGAAAAATAAATATGTAGACAAAAAGGTTAAGATATAGACTGAAACAAACGGATTGATGCCAGAGGAAAAGTACCTCTCCTGGGTAGAGGATCGCATTCTCGATGTGTGAAATTTGAAACATGGGTAGGTGTCTGTAAGTCTATTTTTTTAGACAAAAATAAGACATTTATTAATAAAAAAATGAAGTTGTAAATGGATGAAAGAGGCTGACAGATGAGAGGTAAAAATATCAGGGACAGGGAAGGCAAAGTGGAAATGTTTGGTGTTTAATGATCTGAGAGCATAGAGTGGGTGAGGGGTTAAGACAGAGAGTAACACAACAAGATGAAATTAATTTAAGACATTAAGAAAATCCTTGGCAAGACACGGTTTGTTAACAGAAAGATGATTACTGATAAGGAGTTGAATGGCAGAAAAGCTTTGCAGTTACAAAAATTAGAAAGCTCACTCGGTTAAGTATTTGGCCTTCTGTGAATTCTTCTCATTCTGCAGACTGGATTCTTTTTTTTTTTACTGAAATGGAATGGATGCTCCCCAAAATAAATGATCTACCACCAGTCTTCCTAATCATATCAGCACATATGAAGTACTGAGTTCCTGCCTTGTGATTTGGCCAAACGGGGATTATTTGTACTGCTCAGTTGTCAATGGCCAATAATTCAACTTGACATCTGCGGAAATAACATAGAGGTCCTCAGTGGAGACAAATGCATTTACTACCATAGGCTGACGGGAGTTTTCCCAGTGGGCTGATGGACAATTGGCCCAATAAACCACATAGTATCAAAATAGAGACAAAAGCACTGCAGTTGAAAATCAATTGGTGTGTGCCGTGATCAGCAGGCTGACAGTGTTGTGTGACTACTGACCCAAAAGTGATGGGAGGGTTTTATATCTGGTTGTGATAAACGAAATTCGTTCTCATATCCCTACTGCTTAACCAGCTTTGGTCGTTCTCATCTTAATGAAACAGATGGAATGCGGACCCCCAACCTGGATAAAATTTAAAACTCATGGATAAAAAAAGGAAACTTTCAACAACATGTAAATGTGATGCGGAAATGTTGACAGGAAAAAAAAAAGAAATCAGTTGAAGCAGATGGAGCGAAGATTCAACTGTGACAATACCAGCAGTCCCAACACTGGCAGATGAGGGCAGAACCAAGACAGAACATTGCACCAGGACAAAGCGTAGTGACAAAGTACAGTTTGTGACATAAGGTTTAATTTGCTAGTTTGCATTTTAGCCACGGCGCTTGTAAAAGAGTTAACTAAGAGTTACTCTGATCTGACATTAATACAATAAGTCACAATTTTAAGTTGGCTAATGGCTTTGGAATTAATTTCAAGTCTTTTCCCAAATTAAATATCAGAAAAATAAACTACCTTCCAGTACTAGTACTAAAATGAGTAACGACTTGCCTGTAACAATAATAAAAAAACAATAATATCAGACTTCATTCCAAACATATGAAAACAAATGTATTGGTATTATGAACCAAGTGCACCCAACGTAGTCAAAAATCAACGTGGTAACGTAACGACTTTGTGCTGGAAAATCAGGGATTGTGCTGGACGGGCATTGCGAAGCCAACTAATTGTGAGATTGGGAAAGGAGCTAACGTTAAAGGAAAAGGCACCTGTCAAAAGAGCATGTGGAAAAGCCATTTTAGAGAAGTTCTTTTAGCTGACTACATGAACAGAACTGTATATAGTTACTTAAAGACCATTTTTGTCGAATGCTCGCGGAGCATTTTGGATACTACATCGATTGTCCCATTCCTAATGGAAACCATAGCTGGACACACTGTTTATTCTAGCCAGCTAGTTTAACTCAGAATTCGTTGCCGTTTTCTGTGTCGTTTCTGCTGTTTGGACTTTCTGCTCAAAAACTTGAAAATTGTTGGAAAGGTTATGACACTCTAAAATTATGTTAACTGGGAAGTCCGTGTATAGTTCTTCTCCTAACGTAACAGATGCCTTACGCCATATTGCTCACGTGATTCCTTCTGGCAGATGCGACGTGATTGGTATGGCGCTTGATTGACAGGTAATGGGTGGAGTTGGTGATAGCGTGACAGCGTGAGACTTTTTCAAGTGAGCTTATTCAAATATATAGGTGGGGAGTAACATATGTTCTAAGATTACTACCATTTTACTACTTCTTGATAGCATTACGATTTAACAAAATAATATTTATAAATGAGCAATAATTACTTATTTAGGCTGCGAATAAGGCTGATAGCGGAGGCCTTAAGACCACATCTTCCATTTGTACCCGCAGCAAATGGCAGACAATCTGTCTGTAGTGCTCAGGGCTTCACTCACTCCACTCACATCCTGTCATTCTGATCACAGCATCTGCCCTACTTTTTTTCTTGATAATTAAATTTGGAATTCAAATGAGGGAATATGAGTGTTCATGTCATTATGTACAAACACTTTTTCAATAATGTACACAAGCACACTGCATTCATTCGTATTCAACAGACTGCCCTATGCCTGCTGAGAACAGCCCAGAGATGACATCACTGCTAAAGGACAGTTTAGTTTAGTAATGAAACAAGGTGGGCAAGAAAATAAAACAAAGAAAAACAAGGTCAAATGAAAAAACACGACTAATTTTTCATTATTTTTTCAATCATCAAAGACAAAGTCAAACACAGGGAAGTAGGCATCCTCTGCCTCGTCACTCACACGCAGTTGTTTAGTCAAGGTGATGTTTAGTCAAGGTGATGTATTTGCGTGCCTCTGCCATCCAGATATTCTAATGACCTCGTAGATCTTTCTGCCCTGATTCTGCAGAGAAGCTTTTTTCAACCCTCTGGGACACTGACACCAAAAGAAAAACACAGGGAGCCTTAAGAAGAAGAAGACAGACAGACAGACAGACAGACAGACAGACAGACAGACAGACAGACAGACAGACAGACAGACAGACAGACAGACAGACAGAGAGACAGAGAGAGAGAGCGAGAGAGAGAGAGAGAGAGGGAGAGAGAGAGAGAGAGAGGAAAGAAACTATGAAAGAGAATGGGAGGTGCAGAGTTTACAGGGCAAAGGGGGTGTATTCAAAGAAACAGGAAATATAGATGGATGGATTGTGTGACGTGTCTTTTCCCAAATGTCTAAAATGAATCTAACCAATTGTCTTTCGTATTGGAATATTGCAATTATATTTGCAAAGTAAGGTAGTATTGACGCACGGTCGTTCATTGAAAAATCGTTTAACAATTGTAATATTCCTTGTCGCTTTTGTTTATTTATTTGTAGGACTGTATGAAAAGCTGCTGGATGAAAATTCGGTCATGAAAATGGAGGGATGATTGGGTGAGAAATGAACCAATATTTTTGGTGTGCATCCAGACAAAAAGGAAGATCCAGAAGTCTTTTTTTACATTTTTTTTCAATACTGCTGGATTCAATATCACCAAAAACTGGTGGCTGGGGGGGCTTGGCAGAGACTGGCGCTCTCCTGTGTGCCATTCAAGATGTGAAATGTGACTGCAGAAAATCTGGTCGCTGAAGTTATTTGGGGGGTGACTTTGCTAACTTTAAGGAAGGTAAAAGCTGAAGCTATATGACAGCTATTAGGTTAAGAGCTGGCGTCATTACAGTTTGGTCATGTTCTTACATTAGGTGACATTTTTGATCATAACTTATATTCAGTTGGAATATTGGCATCAAAAGATGTGATCTTGGCTGTTCAGGACACATCAGGTGTAGGCACCCAGAACCCGATGGAAAAATGGCAAATGAGACATAAAGGTTGTCTGGGTTAACTATTCAGAGTTTGGACCTGAACACAGATGCATCTCAGACACTCAATAGATCTTTACTGGAAATGAAATACACCTAAATCCTACATAAATTTTAAAACGAGTGCTGTGACTGACAGAAATAAAACATCGTACTGTATATCAAATATCAGAGTGTCAAACATTACATTTTAGGGCTTTTTCAAAAATGCAAATTTCAATGCTTCCGCATGTGCCCTTGTGTGTTCATGCACTTGTCTAACATATGGCTACAGACGTCTCAGGCAATGACGGAGCGCAGTCATTTCCTGAGGGCAGCTGTAGTGCAACCAATAGTAGTCCAGTCATTACACAGGGTGAGTGTAATCCTGTTCATGTGTGCGATTCTGAGTAAGTCGGTGTGTGTTTCCGTGTGTTTTCATTCATGTGTCCATAGTTAGCTTGCGTATCAAAAGTTGGAGTCATACAACTGGATTTCAGGATAACCCTAGAGACAAAGAGAAAGACAGAGTGCGGTCTGCCCGAGCAGGAATGTGTGCCAGTGTGTGTGTCTGTGGAACATTAAACACTAATGTTACTGGTTCTGTTCAGCTTGATTCCACATTAAAAACACTTTCCTGCCCAAAGCTCCCACAAAATAGCAATGAAGCGTGGTGGCTGTTTGCATATGTAAGTGTACTCACTAAGACACAACACATCACACTCAACGTCCAGATGGTGAATTTAAAAAAAAAAATCAAAAAAGTGAAAATGGCAAGCAGGGACGACTTTCTCTGTATGGTAACCAAAAACAAATGACAACCCGACACCTACAAAACACACAATATCACACTTAAACAGAGTAAGCAGCAAAGACTTACTGTATTTCTGCAAGGACTCATCTGACTGCTACTAAGGGGAGAATGGAAAGTGAAAACCTCATGCTTGCTTCACGGCACTCCTCTCTTACACTCCCCCTGTCACTGCCCCTGCTCCCTCCTTTTTCCTTTGCCTTTCGCCCTCCCCTGCCTCATTTCCTTCCTCCTCCTCTTCCTCCTTCCCTCTCCGTCCTTCACTCACTTGCTTCCACCTCCCTCCCTCTTGGCAGAAGCCCACTGCATTCAGATACACCACTCTCCATATAAGGCAGCATAGCTAAACATGTCACACATAATTTATCCACAGCAGGCAGCAAGTTCACCTTTCACAGCTCACAAGAGGAGAGGAGAGGAGAGGAGAGGAGAGGAGAGGAGAGGAGAGGAGAGGAGAGGAGAGGAGAGGAGAGGAGAGGAGAGGAGAGGAGAGGAGAGGAGAGGAGAGGAGAGGAGAGGAGAGGAGAGGAGAGGAGAGGAGAGGAGAGGAGAGGAGAGGAGGAACTCAGACAAACTTCTCTCAAAAGCCACGTTCTCAAAATTTCACACTGCGTGAGGGTGAGTCTGCATGTCTGTATCATAACAAATGCTGACAATCAGACTGTGAAAATGATACAGGAAACCAACCTGCAATTTACCTGCAGTGTTCCAAAATCTCTATATCCCTTCTCTTCTTCCATGTGGTCTCTACCCATCTGGATCTGCAGGCATTAAATCTCAATCACATGTCATTTGTAAGACCTGTCCACCTGCGTGCACCCCCCAACCCCCTAAACCGTGCTTGCTTTATCTCTGCTGCTATCTTAATAAAACATGACTGACAGGAGCAGAGAGGGGGAGCAACATTACACAAATGATGCGAAAAGAACTAGAAAAAAAGACAAGCAGATAAATAAAGTTGTTGTTGTTGTTTTTTTAATTGAAAGAGTCTGATGGAGAGTGAGAGTGTAACAAGAGCAACATGAAAGTAATATGTTAACAAACGCCACGCAATCCAGAGTGCTTTCTGGAATCAGCACAATTCCCTCTGTTGATGTGTCAGGTACTGCACAATCAATGCCTTTAAAAAAGTCTGCTAGCATTTTTCTTCCTCTAGCTCTTTTTTTAATTTATCATGTGAAACAAAGACAAATGTTTCATTTAGATAGCAATGGCGATGAACACAAAATGACAAGCAGAAAATGAAGCAATAGAGAGGCTAGGAATAATAAAAGCTGGACATGAGCAGCAGTGCTAGCTGGTAGCTTTATCTTCCCTCCTCCACAGCTTCAGTCCACTCACAGGACTGAAAGAGTCACCGCTCTGTTGCCATGGTGTCTTGTGCGTCTGTGTGAGCATGTGTGTGTGTCTGTGTCTGTGTGGAGGTGTATGTGTGTGTGTGTGTGTGTGTGTGTGTGTGTGTGTGTGTGTGTGTGTGTGTGTGTGTGTGTGTGTGTGTGTGTGTGTGTGTGTGTGTGTGTGTGTGTGTGTGTGTGTGTCTGATGTGTGTTACCAAGTGACTCAGAGCCACATCACTGTCTCAGGCTGCAGTGTAACAAGGCATTTGGATTGCATCACTCAGGCCAACAAGGAAGTGGAGGTGTTGTTGGGGACAGTAAATTTCAACATCACTGTCCTGCAACCCCAGCACCAGTTACTGAACTGATATCTTACTTACCAATCCTGCTGACTGGAAACTGATCGATCCCAGCAGGCCCAGTGTCTGAGCTTGTGCCAGTGACTGTCTTTTCAAGCAGTTCCTCCTGCATGCGATGCATTGAGGTCTATTTTACACTGTGGAGCCCATTGTTGAGCCTGTGTTTGTTTAAGATTTGACCAATTTGTTCCCATCACCCCATATAGATCTTTTGTGATTGTCCACAACTCACAAAACCACATTTATTAGTAACTGTTGTCTCTCCGGACTATTGGTACTCTCATTTGGACATCTACTAGAGAATACAAGACCTTGTCAGGAAGCTGTGGAGATGGGCAATGCATTCTATTGAGTGGATAATTGAGGATCTATGGGGGCAGATAGCTATACTGCAGGCTTACAAGGCTTGAGTGGGAATGAAGTCTGTGGTTCTTGGCTGCAAGGAACTCTCATCTCCCATTTTGACCCTTGCAGTGTTGGCAGTGATTGAATCACATTGTCCAGTTTATTCCCTCCCACGATGGAGCTTACTTCAGATGCTATCCTCCCCACCCCACTTCCTGTTCCTGGTGGAGACCATGTGTGGTGTGTTGTCACAAAGCACTACCTCATAGTCCATGGGTTCCTGTTTTTCAAATGTGGAACTGGACAAACTATTCAACTAAGCAGCAGCATCAATGACCTCTCACCTTGCATTGCCTTCATTTGCTACTATCTCTGAACCACTGTTCAGATCATTTGGTCAATGAATCAACTCACCTGTGCCCAATGTGCTCAACAATGATTGGCTATAAACTTAGATCAAATTTGTTGGTCTATGAAAGAAACCCAGAATCGGAACGACAACAGATTTAAATTGTTGATGATTCATTATTAGGTTCTGTTGGACTAATTTCTGCTTCCATTGACTTCCATCCCTTCACCAGGACTGTGATAGTACACACTGGCTCGAATGAGATCTTGGTCCACTAACCTCCACTATGAATTAAATGGTTATACATCTGGAGTGGAGGTCCTGTCCTGTCAAGTCCTACACATTGCAGACATTTTAGCCATTGTTTATTCAACACATTAAGATTCCAAGTTTAACCACTTGACTTGGTATATTAGAAATTTGGATTCTTTCAAGACCAAATGGGAACTTTTCAAACATTACGGTATAACTGATCTGTAATTTTAGTAATTTAATTGTTTTCAGCCTCACTTGATGTTTTCCCCAGTTAGACACAACCCAGCATTGTGGCTTCATACTGCATGTCTCTGACAGGGCGGATCCAGCTGGTATACCTACTGTTTATAGTTTTGTTTTTATTTAGTTTGTTTTAATTTCCCAATATGATCTCCCACTAAATCAATCATTCCTAGTGGAATCACTAAATAGCCAATTAACACAGCCACATTCTGCACTCTACCCACAAACAGTTATTTCTTCACACCCTGCTATTGCATCAGCTCAATTCTGTTAACAGACTGTTACATTGCTTTCTAATAAGTCATTTTATCTTCAAAGTTTTTATCATAACTAATAAAATTTGGATGTTTATTATAAGGGAGTCATGGATTAATCCTGACAAATTTACCCCTCTCATTGAGTCTTCACCCTCATGCAGCCAAAAACAACAGGTTTAAGGACCAGAAGTACACAAAAATGATTATTCATTCTCACTGGACAGCCCCTCCACCTGGGTCTTAGTTTTATTTGAAACAATAACTGCCCATCCATTATGTTACAATATATTTCAAATTTGTATTCTCTATTTTATTTCATACCTGCTAAAGGCCCCCAAATAAAGAATTTGAATTCTAGGACATTACAAAATTGTGGTGCATGACTAATCAATAGAACACACCAAGAAATGCAATACAAATACAGCTAAATAAAATAAATAAAATTCAGAAATAAAATAAGGCTGAGTCTCAAATAGGCACATAAGCAGACTCTGTATCAAAATGAAGCCTAAAGTTGACTCAGCACAGCATGTTTATAGCACGTTAATTTGCAGAGTAAATACAGCAATTAATCTAATGAACGTGTTAAACTGACAGCCCCCTAATATATATATATATATATATATATATATATATATATATATATATATATATATATATATATATATATATATATATATATATATATATATATATATGTATATATATATGCAACCAAGTCGTGACATCGCACATAACTTGAGGCTTGTGGTTTGTGTCTGTGTGATTTGGTTGGTTTTGTCAATGCAATGCACTTCCAGCCTCAACCCACTTTTCCTGAACCCGAAACAATTTGATCCACTTCCGTTTTTACCAAACACATCTTTAAATACCAGTCAAGTACACGGCAGCACCATTTAGGAGTTGACCAATGAATTTAATATTTTGGGTGGTCTTACTGCAGACTACATGGCTCCAATCATACAAAATAAGATGAAAACTTCAGTCAGTCATGGATGAACGAAGCACAAAAGAGATAAGAGAGAGAAAATTAAAAGCCAGCAATCAAGGAAGCAAGATGTTTTAGCATGTACAATACATTTTTACTGATCTAACTACCGAATACAGTCACAATCCCAGAATCGTTTTTAAAACAATAAACAACGCCTAACCAGTGAGTGGGATCCACCCTTGTGAAGAATTTCTACGGTATTTGTTGAACATAACTGTGGAGGTTCCATAGTAATTTAAAGCTAGGCTCAGAGAAAAGGACTGAAATTACCAACAATCAACTTTAAGCAACTTCAATCAAATCTCTGTCCACCCTAGAACACACAATTATTCATTCAGGCATGTGCCTCTCCTTTGGGTTGCATATATACTTCAAAACATATTCTAAATGGTATATGAGGTGTTATCAACTGCTCCCCATCCACTGGTATATTTCCCCCAATGTTAAATATGTCACCATTTACCCCTTTATAAAAAGGCTTTTCAAGACCCTGGTGTTTAATATTATTTCAGGCCCATTTCTAATTTACCTTTTTTTATACAGTTTTAGAAATTATCATAACCACCAAGAATAATTTCATTAAAAAATTCCAGCCTGATTTCTAGTTTCAAAACAGCACCAAGATAAACTATTTACTGCTTGTAGTTGACAGTGTGTACTGGCAAGTCCTGCATTTTGATTCAGAACAGGTTCTTTTCTGCAGCACTTGGAGATGTCTCTTCTTCTGATTCTTTATTCTGTTACGTCTGTCAATGGTCTATTTTGTGTACTCGTTTATTCATACTGTATAACTTTCTTTATAAGCTTTCGATGCATCCCTCATCATGTTCCATTTTGACAACATCAACAAAGTGGATGTCTAAAAATTCCGAGAGACTAAACAACCCAGTGAACAGCTAGGTTATGTTTGGAGATGCTCAAGACCTACGAGTTATTTTTGACCATGATTTGTCATTTGTCATTCAGGCAAGTGAGACTGTGCAGTCCTGTTTATATCAACTGAGACATCCAACAACTTAAGTCATTGTTCTCAAACTCAAACCATCATCATCTGACAGAAAATGTCGCTGTCATGCTTTCATCACGCAGTAAGAGAAGTGACCACACCACACTAATGCCAACTCCCTATGACCCTGGCTGCTGTTGATATCCTCTGGTAGAGTCCTGCTGACATTGTAGGCTGGAGATCTCAGACTGACAATGCCATAATCCACACTGTATCTATATTATTATTATTATTATTATTATTATTATTATTATTATTATTATTATTATTATTATTATTATTATTATTATTATTATATTACTATTATTATAATAATAATAGTAATTGTTGCTGTTGACACGTTGTGTGTGTGTGTGTGTGTGTGTGTGTGTGTGTGTGTGTGTGTGCGTGCGTGCGTGTGTGTGTGTGCGTGCGTGTGTGTGTGTGTATTAAAGGGTTAAAGCAACAAAGTGCAGATGCCGCAATATTGGAACTGGTTAAGTCAGTCTCAAGGTTTTCTCTAACCTGAGAATCGGACAGTCTTCAAAGTGTATACTGTCATTTTATAAAACTGCAAGATATGAGAGTGCTTTATTTTGATAAAATGCTTAATCTGCAAAGTTATGCTTTCTGAAGAAAATATGTGAATGCCTGCATGCATGTGAAAAAACAACCAAATGTGATGAGATGGTTGAAATCCTCTCATCTACAGTCGCTTATCTGCCCTGTGGGTCTAGAGTCTGCTGGGGCCTATCTCAGCCGGCTATAAGCAAGAGGTGGGGTGCACGCTGAAAGACAAGACAAACACACATGCTCACACTCACACCTACAAACAATTTAGTGCGACCTTCACCAAAGCTGCATGTTTTTGGAGGTGGAAGATAGCTGGCGAACCCGGAGAGAACCCACAGAGACATGGGGAGAACATGCAAACTCTATTGTAAGGCATCAGTGCTACCCACTGCACCACTGAGCCACCCAGATATTTGATACAGTCGTAGATAATTCAATGCACACTGAGATTCAAGCTCATTAGTCTTCTGATTTCCTTGTATGCAGCAGACAAAAGGACGATTGAGTTATGGTTGAAGAGAATCCAGTGTCCTCCACATCCTTTCTCATTTAAGTTAGAGAAGTTAGACAAGGAGATTTGTATCCATATATCATCTGCGATTTGTGCTGCTAAGCAGAGCTGGGCAGAGAAAAAGAATTCAGCTGAGCATTCCCATGGAAGTCTGAGACGTTCTCAGCATTCAGAGGAGACACCTGATCTATTGTCGAGTATCTCAGATCAACTCATTAAACAGATTACCTTGAAACAATACCAACTTGTGTAAAACATCTGGCCTTGAAAGAGTCTGACCTTAGGGAGAAATGTTTTAATCTGTTAAAAAACAGCTCTATAGCAGACCAATGGTTGGATGTATGTGAATGAGCATTTACTCAAAAGCTACTAAACATTGACTCTCACCACTGACATACCTGTGGTTAGACTATTGCTATTCTTTAACTTATGACTGAAGGCATACACAAATACTGTCTTTATTCTTTATTATAGTTCAAACACACACACAAACAGACACACAGACACAGACACAGACGCACACACACACACACACACACACACACACACACACACACACACACACACACACACACACACACACACACACACACATGCAACACACAGGCAGCTTTGAGTCTCCAAAACACCAGAACTGAATTATTAAAGAGTGGAGGCAAAGATATAGATGCTATTGTCACATAAGTATCTGCTGCATAATTTTATTAGTCAACAACACAGAAAATGAAGATGGACTCTTCACAAAAGGGACCATAATGAAAACGAGGAGCTTCTACATTTTGCGTTGTGACAGGTGGATTTCCATGGGAAGTGTATATAGAAGTGATGCTCCCTCAAACCCGCATTGAAGTTGAAGATTTAAAGAAGATTTAAAATATGTATTTTTGTTGCATCTGTGTTACGTTTTGGGTTTTTTTTTTAAATTACAATTTATATTTCCAAAGCCACAAAACCTCTTTTTACAGTCTGTTACAGCATTACAACTGCTTCCTGGATCCACGTAATAAAATGCACAACATACATACAGAAGAACTTCATTAGAAAATAAATGTATTTATTACATTGTTTGAAAGCTATGTTTTATTCAGTCAGCGTTTTTGGATTCTTTGCTGTGTGTCAGCTAGACACACTCTTAATGTAGGAGCGAAATTTCACATTTGAGTAGAAATAAAGTAGTCTTAGCTGTAAGCTTCTGCAATCCAGTTTTCCAGCCTGAGTCTCTGGCGCAACAGATACACTCCCAAACCTCAATGGCCGTTAAACCACAAAATGACTTGTAATGGAGAAGCCATGCTTTTACGCACCAATCAGCCTGTATGGCTGCAATGAGGCACAACATATACACAGAAAAATATGCTTACTTTAGGCAACGGTAGTAGATAGGTACATTTATGTACCTAATATTTATCGCAAACTTAGTGCAAAAATGCCTGGTTTCAACATTAACTGCAAGTGTCTCTGTTTAACTTTAGACCAAACATTGGTGTTAAAAGTTGTAAATTACTAACTATAATAAACATTTGCTGGAATGTATGCAATGTACACAAAAAGTAAACAGTTGTTATAATGATAAGTTTATCCATCTGCATTTTCCTAATTCCTCAATTCCTACTCCTCCTTCTTTTCTAAAAGTTGCATCGCTTTCACCAGAGTCTCAAAATTGTCCTATTCAAATCATCTGTGTTTGAGCAGATCTCCCAGGAGCTATTTCAGTTAAGTCGCAGATATATGACGTTCTGAAAAAACCCTAAACTCAAACCTTTCCAAGTAGAAAACAATATCAAAAAACATTCACCAGCAACAGGCAGGGAAGTTGTCAGAATCCTAACATGTCAAATATTAATGACAGTCTGCTGTCTCTACAGAGCATCTCCCACCCTCTTCCTCTGGAGAGGCAGTAACAGACAGCACATCATCTTGGAAACCCAGCAGTCGTGAACACGGTCTGAGAAAAGCTGTCTTACCTGCCTGGTTGTCGTGGGTTTCTCGAGCGCTCAGTCTGCATGTGAGTGTGTGAGTGTGTGAGTGTGTGTGTGTGTGTGTGTGAGCTCACACACAATCCCTCCGAACAGGAACTGATGAATCTGAACGACTTCAGCCCTGCAGTGTGCAGTGCATTATGGGGTTTTGGTCTCTCTCTCTCTCCCTCTCTCTCTCTCTCTCTCTCTCTCTCTCTCACTCTCTCTCTCTTTCTCCCTCTCTGCTCCTCTCTCTGTTTGCACGGTGTTAGAGGGGGATGTCCTCGCCTCCTGTCTGGAGAGGAGGGTGAACTCACACACGCTGTGTCCATGCACACACATGCACACAATGCAGAAGTAGCCTCACGCGGCTCTGGTTGCCCTGGCAACAGCATCCCCCTCCTACACTTTCTCACTCCTGTGGCTCTTCAGGCTCTCCGTCAGTGTATTCTGTTTGAATAATAAAATAGTAAAAAAGAATAAGAAAAAAAAGAAAAACATATAACACTGATTGTGCTTGCCTCTACTTTCTGTATTTAATATCTGCTTTTAGCATGAGCTAGCAAAAAGCTAACAGGAAACATCGGTCATGTGATCACTAACTATTGCTTCTGCCCTCTGAGATAACAAACGGATGGTGCAGACACATATGTGTGCATGTCATGGGGTGATGTGGTGGTTCCTCAAAGCAGGATTCAATTCCTGTTTGTGGTTTCGTTCCTCTGACTCCTGCCAGTGCGCTGAAGCCTGCAGCCTTTACGTAACACACACTTGAGTCACATGATCAACAAGAGAAGTGGCGTTGAACTGACCAATGAAAAAGAGCAGACAGACAGATGTAAGGAAGAAGAAATAGAGGGATGAAGGCTCTAAAGGAGAAGAACGAGGAGGAAAAGGGGATATGACCTCTTCTCCACCCTTGATGGTTACCAATGGCATCGGCTTCCTTTCAGGAACCGTGCATTAGCAGCTCACAGCTGAGTCCACCAGTATAACCATCATACTGGTAACACCTGCCACTCAGTCTTTTAACCAAGCTGTCAGCCCTCTCTTTTCTCCTCTGTACTTCAGTCTTGTATCACCCTGTTGAGTTTTGCCTATCACCAAAACCAACAAAAACAGTCATATTCAGATCAAGATGGGCGATGCCTTTAGTCTGACTAGTTATGAGAGAACAATAAAAAAACCTCACAGTTCTGTTCTCTGTCTTTCGAGTAGCCATGGGAACGGGACTAAAGTGGGACTCAATGAGCATTGATTGTTGAAATTCTTACAAGGATAATCTAATCAGCAAGCTAATCAAAGGAAGACAAGGAGACCAGAGTAAGGTATGGACAGGGTGGAAGGCAACAGATGGTTGCACAAGAATACGTGTGTCTGATTGTGTCTGCTAATTCGTACATGCTTATTGGGAGGGACACCCACGAACACGCAAACATTTAAAATCCAGGGGCTCTTTGGGGCCGGTGGCAACAGCAGGTGTTCACAGGCCTGTGTGCCGCATCGATTCATTAGAGACATTATACTTACGAGTGTCACACCATACACACACACACACACACACACACACACACACACACAGACATACACGCACACACAGACATACACGCACACACGCATGCACGCACACGCACACACATGCACACAACTGCAGAGAAAGAAGACGAGAAAGAAGGAGAGACCACTGCTCATTGGAGATATTCATTAATAAGATCACAGCTCGTCTTAAACACAGTGACCATTGATTAGGTTAATGTGTGGAGGTAGGAGTGGGACCACTGGGGTAATTACCAGTAAATGCCCCCTCCCTCTGGAACCCTCCCTAATCTATTCATCCACAAATCTCTCAAATTACACATCTGCAAAACATATCATAAAGTACTGTGTGTGTGTGTGTGTGTGTGTGTGTGTGTGTGTGTGTGTGTGTGTGTGTGTGTGTGTGTGTGTGTGCGTGTGTGCGTGTGCGCGTGCGCGTGTGTGTATTTGTATACAGTAGGTATACTGCAATATATCAACACTAGATAGACAGATGGATGGATGGATGGATGGATGGATGGATGGATGGATGGATGGATGGATGGATGGGTGGATGGATGGACGCCTGCAGTTCATCCCAAATTTAACTACTTGCTGACAGAGCTGCTACAAACTTCCATCTAAACCTCTGGAGATTATTTCCATGGCATAAACCTCCAAATTTGAACTAACACAAACAACACAAACACTTGAAAAAAAAAATTGGCTTTCCACTAAACTACAAGAGTCTTCTTTCCTGGCTCAACACACGTAGAAAGACCATCTGCAATACCAGAACAGGTCATTACTCAGCACTAATAGAAGAAAATAAGAACTTCGAGTTTCTGCTCAGCATTGCCTGACAGTCATAGTTCTTAAATCCTATAACCCTCCACAGGAGTTACTTTATGGGATATTTTTACTGATAAAAGACAAAAATTCATCATCTCCTGTTATCAGTGGTATTAATTCAAACACAGGACCTTAGAAACAGGCAGAATATCTCTTACCTATTTAACTACGTATTTCTTAATCTAACCCAGCAATTTGTCTCTTAAATCCCATTCCAGCTATACTCTCTGAAATAGAGATTGTAGATGTTTTGTTTTGTTTTTATTAAAAGGTTGTATATTGTGGTGCAGTCCAATAAATTTACTGTCATTACAATTTTCCTAAAAGACATCCACAGGATCCACGTTTTAGTCAAATATTAGACCCATATTTAACACTATTGTTCATGATGGTTGTCTGTAGTCCCATTTGTGACTTTCTATATAACAAGTCTATGTGATGAGCTGCAGTTACATTTTAGTTTAAGTGCACCACAAATGTTGTCCCAATGAGGACAATCATTGAAGTTACAATTTACTTTATCATTACATTAGACAAAGGGACTCATCTCTGCACTTGCCTTGATCCTAGTGCTGCATTCAATACCACTAACCGTGATGTCCTATTAAAAACACTGAAACACTTAATCTGCATTAAATGAGCTGCATGGTTTAAATCCATTTAATTTAATCAGTCTCACTTTCATGTTAATGAGGATTCCTCAATACACACTAGATCTAAGTTAGTTACACAGGTCAACATGTTCTGTGCTTGGACCAACACTGTTCACTCTGTATTTGCTTTCCATGTTATAAATAGGAAATGCTCCATAAATCAAGGACAAAATCATGTTTGGGGCATAAAAACCATGATGATCTGTAATTTTCCACTACTCAAATCAGAAAGAAATGAAGTCCCTAAACATTTCAGACACACTTTACTATACCTAATGATTAAGCTACTACACTAAGTGCTAACTAAGATTAAATCACTCCACTCCCTATTAGAAAACATTTACATAATGTAGTTAGATCACTATAAAACAGTACATCCAAAGTACATCAAGAAATATCCAATGACTTTTGTGAGAATCATTGTGAGAATCCCACCAGACACACACAATACTTTAATCAGACACAAATCAATCAGGGATGGGAAAAAAGTTTAATTTTAGGAATACACCCAGCAGACAGGAAATGCTGACATTTCTGTTTTCCAATGCCAAAACATGCGTGTCATCACCCTGAAATTAAATTTGCTGGCTGAAAGCTGAAAAAATTCCACTGCACATCACTAATGAAATGCAAAGTGCAGCTTCTGAAAGTCTTGCAAAGAAAGTGAATTGCTGTCTGAATGCTGTTGTTTTAAAAGTCTCCAAGAAGATGCTGCAGTTGAAGGCTAGATTAAATAGCTTCTTTTTAAAAACGGCAACAATATCCATGTAGAAAAAGAAGATGCATCTGTATTTGGTGTCTATGTACCTTGATGTTGAACATGTCGTGGACAAAATAATGCATTACTTGAAATCGTAACTATAATATTGTTGTAATCCTGTCAGTAAGGGGTTAAAGGATTTTGTAAGTACTAAATAACATCACTTTTTCTTTTATAGCATGCATTACTGTCATTAGAACTTCAGGAGTACTGCATCATCGTTTTCTCTGATTAAGTTTGAATCTCCTTTTAGCTGATGGCAACAACAAACGTAGAACTTTGCATGATTTGTGTAACAAGCAGACACGGCAATGACCTGTACAGACAGCATCCAGCAATCTGTTTTCAGATGAATGCCAACAGGTTGTCATCACCTTTAAATTACATGTTGTTGGTATTGATGTTGAAAAACAATCCACTGTAAAACACCAATGAAATGCTAAGGGCAGCTTCTGTGAGTCTTGGAAACCCACAGTTACAACTCTCAAATTTTTGGCAAATGCAGAATATAAACACACAAAACACACACACACACACACACACACACACACACACACACACACACACACACACACACACACACACACACACACACATACACAAAAACCCACATACGAAAGAGCTCTTATTGTGACTCCATGAGTAAAAATGATATCCTACATAAAATACTGCTGTGTATTGCCTTACATTCTTTAAGCTAATACTTTTATAATTCAGCTTTGTGCTTCCAGGTCTGAAACTGTAGGTCTTCAACACAGTTGTGACTTTTAAAAATGGCAACTAAAAAGGATAGTGGTAAAATCAGAAAGTTGACAGTTCCATCGATGGCACATAACCTCTAAACCAGTTAAATATGCTTATTGTCCTCTGTCAGTTTGACAACCAGTTCAGTGCCACTGCTTCTGACTGCGTTACACAGATGAATGTCAGCCCATTTTTGAGACAGTAATGTGAATTGTTGAAAAGCGTTGGTGAAAACAAAAAATCCTTGTTAATGCCACTCAAAAGAGAATGGTGCAATGTAGATGCAACCTTGTCTGTTTTTGAGCAGGATCTGGCTGTGTGCTGCGTGCATACAACTAAAACAGAGCAAAATCTACAGACTGAGTGAGTGCTATTGCACAAACATGTAAAAAAAAAAAAAAAAAAAGTCATGAGCGAAGGAAAACTTTCAGTTGGAAGCCATGAAAATAGATAATGAAATGAATTTGCTATAACACTTTGCATATGAATCTACAGTAGGCCAGGAGCTGTACGTGAGAGCAATGTTGACATTTCTAACAGCATCGGTTACAATGCGGTTTGATCCAAATGCACAGCTCTGCCTAGAGGAGAGTCAGAGTACTGAGAAATAACACACGCACACGCACACGCACACACACGCACACGCACATGCATGCACAAAGTCTGAAGCCCACAGACATACATGCATATGCATGAAACAGTGTGGGAGTTAACAAATCTCAGCAGATTGCCCTTGGTAGACTACCTATAGTAAATATTCATAAGGACTGTCTCTGGGTACATCGTAGCTCACATAAAGATGTGTAAATGTGTGAGAAAAGCATTCTGTGAGAAAATGATGAAATGACTGTGTTGGAGAAAGAAAGCAAGAGGATGAAGGATATCAAGAACAGAATCTTTGGATTGACAAATTTTTAGATAAAACATAAATGTCAATTATTTTGCATCAAGAAGGGCACCTGATAAACCACACACCTCCACCAAGGCCCGGCAGTCACTTCTCATCAAATTACACTCCTACCCAAATTCCAGCAAGTCGTGCATCAGCAAAATGGCTGCCCCTGGGGCTCAGTTAACTAAGAGAGAGAGAAAAATGGATCCACCTCTATATCTGGATCCACTCCAAAATTCAGTGGTTCCATTTTTGGCACTTACCCCAGTCCTCCACCAAGTGTCATGAAAATCTGTCAAGTGGTTTATGCATAATTGATAAAAATGTGGAGAAAAGCCTCGCCTCAAGACGTGTAGAAAAAAAAAAACATGGGTACGCCCCATAACTTCAATGGTTGCCAGAAATTCCCCATTTCATGATAATCCGTCAACAAGTTTATGTGTGATTGACCAAAACTGTCCAAAAATCTCACAATGTCAAAGGACACAAAAATAATTAACAGTCTGTTGAATATTTTTTACATCATCATGCTGACAAATTTAAAAAAACACTCTTTTTGGAAGAT
This sequence comes from Antennarius striatus, assembly GCF_040054535.1. Lineage (NCBI taxonomy): Eukaryota > Metazoa > Chordata > Actinopteri > Lophiiformes > Antennariidae > Antennarius > Antennarius striatus. Next base: position 9,065,360 of record NC_090781.1, on the reverse strand, counting down.
TGACAAACAAACCAAACTGTCTGATTAAAGATGCATGAAAATAACTAAAAATATTATGAGACATTAGCGACTTACCTCTATGAGCTATAGAGACGTATTTTACAATAACACACGGAAATACAAATATACCCTGACAGATGTTTGCGCTTTGACTGGGAAAATCTAACTTCCTTCAGTTGCATTTGCAGAAAAAATCACCTGCAGCAGCCCCCGAGCAATATGAGATACAGATTTTCTGTTTGATTGGACAAACAAATGTCTCATAAAAAAATATGCCTGTGGTGAATACGACTCTTCAGCACCCACAAAACATACTTATGAGGTTATGTTTTGTTGACGCGTGAAATGCACAGTATTTAGTGACTTAGAACACCTCTTTATTTATTATTTCTTGACTGAAAGTCAGGATGTCCTTCCCTGCAGGCCAGTGCGTACTTGTCTTCAGCAGCTGGTTATGGATGTACTTTTACAGAGCAGGAGAGAAGGCTGTGGAGAACATTGTGTCTACCTTTTTGACTGCAATAATCCATTCGTCTCTCATGTATCGTTTTGTTACCACGATACATAAAACTGTCTGCAGCTCGATTGTCTGAGAAAGACCCTGCTTCTCTGGTCATGTCACAAAATGAGATGCTGATCTGGTAGAAGTCTTCTTCATACTGTACATGCTGGATGGTGTACCTGTTTTTAAGTTTGGGACGATTTTCCTCCTGTATCGATCTCAAGCTACCTGCAGGGTGGCTGCTACCACTGATGATAACTCACATTGATCAGAGAAGGATATTTATTATTTTCCAGGCTCTTACGACACGGGGCAGGCCATAAGAGTCATCCCTGTATTAAACTCAATGTTGGCTTTGTTTAAAAAAAATAATAATTGTGACATCTAACTCTCCTTTAGCTGAAAAAAATATGTTCCTGACGGCTGGCCAGCTTAATCGACTAATTAACTCAAATTCTTGGGGGTCAGCCAAACTAAATTCAGAAAAAAAAAACCAGCTCACACCAAACACCGTGAATTAGAATAAGTGAGTCAATATTTCAGTTAGTGCATAACAGCCTGCACCCATATACAACTTTTAGTTGCTCTGTTATTTGCTCAAAAGCTTGTACAAACACGCAGATCTCTGTCACACACATACTCTCTCAAAGCAATGATTTTTCAGTTTTCACACCCTTTTCTCGTTTCCTTTTGAGACAGTAATCCTGAGCTGCAGCACTAATAGCATTAGCAGAGCATATCCAATCCCCTTAGTACCCTGACGGGGCGCACAGAGATCAGACCCACACCAAGTCAGGCGCCCTGGGGAACTACACTACCCATACTTACATGGGAAACCCTCAGACATTATTAAGCTCATTACTTAATAAAGCAAACTAGAACAAAGTGGCTTTCATACATTGATTGAACAACTGGATCATATTGTTTGAACTGTGTTGAAAGGAAATAAAGTGTACAGCTATTTATGAGCTGTTGTTTGTTAATTTATTTGATAATAATTTGACTTCATTGAAAAAAATCTTGTTTATTTTTTGTTAGCTTGTGTTTAGGTTCATGTAACCAGCCTGTAGCATGATATCTTTTCATGTACGACTTCTTCCAGTTACTGTGTGCTGCTTCATGCAAGATCAATCAAATTAAGAAAAGTATCACAAATATATTCACAAACATTTACATCATCCTCACATCTAGGATGAGAAGAAAGGATTAAAGACAAATACAGTATAACAAGATATTTCATCCAACATCAAGGAACTTACTGTATCACTCCTGAATGATTCTTTGACACACAGAGAAAGAAAGAAAGATTTTTCTTTTTTGATTTTTGCAAAAACACTTTAATCACATTCAAACATTTTACAATTTTACATTAGATGAAAGCACTAAAGTGCTTCAGAAGAAGTAGAAGATTTTTTGCAAAAAAAAAATAGAAAATTTAGAACATTTTACAATTTTTCATTAGATGAAACTTCAAAAACACTAAACACTCAAAAACACTAAACACCAATAAACAAAAGGAAATACAATATAAAACTTAGTGCATTATAATAGGAAGTTTGCAAAAGTGAGGTGGTCATCAACTAAAGTGCATTGGACATTTTTGTAACACCAGATGTTCCTAAAGTTATTCAGGTCTTTTGTCATTTTATAGAAACCAAATTCTAGTTTTAAGCGACATCTGATGTTACAGCAAAAAACAGTAGCTGCTTCTTGAACAGTATTGTTTTCAATTCTCCTCTTCCTGGTCACGTAAATTGCGAGTTTTGCCTCTCCAGAGATAAAATTTAAAAGCGGCCACTTTCTTTGATTCGATTTATTGTACCCAGCACCGTAGTTGAATTTCCTGATACTAAAATTTTCACTGAACAAATTAAAAACATTCGTTAGAAGAGTGAAGAGCACTGCAAGTCTCCCACACTCACTGAAAGCATGAAAGACTGTCTCACGAAGGGGACAGAAGGGACACTGGCTGGACACCGCAGGGATGAAAACAGAGATAAAAGCATTGGAACCGACAGCACCATGCAAAATCCTCCACTGGAGGTCGGCTGTTTTTTTCTTGAGGGGGAGGTTTGTACAGAAGTCTCCACTGCGGGTCAGGTCCATTTCCCGTATTCCTATTGGCTCAGGTAGTGGGTGCTCTGTTACACAGGTTTTTCTTGTTGATCACTTTTACGCATTGTTTGTACAGTATTTTTTTGTTGGCCGTGTGCAGGCTGATCTGTCGTTCATCTCCGAGGAGAGGACCCTCCAGTTCTCCAAACAGGGGACTGATGTGGACCTCAGGGAAAGGATCTTTGCTGTCCGGCACAGTCCCTGTACTATAGTCCAAGAGGAGGCTTCTCTCCTTCCCGGAAAGTCTTTGCCTCCACAGTTGTAGCACCCTCTGAGCCACCCTGGTGGACTGGATGTTCAGCAGGGAGCTCACAGCCTGGGCATCCGCCAGCGCAGGCCCGGCGTTGTCCACCAGCTGCTGGAGGGTCATGGTCCTGCTTCTGCAAAGCGCTGCAGACAGACCAGGTGTGGCTCCACTGCAGACATCCAGCCTGGCTCCATGCACTAGTGGTTCCTTCAGTAACCAGAACAGAGAGCCAGAGCTTTTTCCGGGCTGCTTTAAATAGGGCCCATGACTTAAAAACACCATGATAAAACGGAGGCAAACCGTTTAACTTTAGAAACTTGGAGTCCATTAAAAACAGTGCAGCATCCAGCCCCAAGTTACTCACACGTTTGAATACGCAGCTGGCCACCTCTCTCCACGTCAGATCCGCAGGTCCGGTCAGAAACCGCTGGATGAACTGTAATCTGAACGTGGCTGTTCTACTAGCCCGGTGGATGAGGCCCTGTCCCCCCTCCTCTCTTGATAAAAACAACACTCCTTGAGGCACCCAATGCAGCCCATCCCAGAAAAAGTTAACAAATTTGGTCTGGATTTGGGCTAGAAACCCTGATGGAGGGTCCATACAGGCCAAGCAAGGCCACAGCTGCGAGGCCACCAGGTTGTTTATCGCTCGACACTCGACCTCTGTACGACATTCTAGGGAGCAACCATTTCCATTTTTTAAGTTTCCCTACTATTTTTTCAATGACGCCCTCCCAGTTCTTCTTGGTTGTTGTCTCATTGGGGAAGAAAACGGGAGGTTGCCATGCCACTCACCAACAGCAAGGGCTTCACTTTTGCTCCATTTTACTTTAGAAAGAAATAAAGATAACTGTTTAAGTGTGTGAGAAAGAGTGAGAGGGAAACGGAGAGAAACAGTGAAAGAGGAGATGGTGTAGACACCAACAGGAAGGAAGAAGTGACAGGGAATGAAGGAGAGCAGAAGAAAATGCTGAAGCAGTTGTGTGTCAGGTCTCAGAATGAGTTGTAACATAATGAGTGTAGATGAAAGCTGACTGTTCGACCTAACTCAATTCTTTGCTCTGCTAGTCACAGTTCTTAGCTTAATGATGTTTGCTCCAGACTACTGATGCCTCCGCCAGCGTTGAATTGCCTATTTTTGGTCATATGTTTTCCTATCTGAGATGCCCCTCTTCCCCGCCTGTATGTGCAGAATGTTAAGTTTGGCTCAGGTCATACACAGACTGACATCACCCATACCGAGCAGCAGACATCCGTTTAAAACGTGTTTACAATGCTTAAACCACCGGCATGCTTCTATCCCCCTGCTCGTGTAAACACAGAACGTAGCTGACCATGTGCACACTCCCATGTGTGCTCAGTGTTTACAAAGGACAGATAAAGAAATATGACTGGAGCAGGAGGCACGACTGCAATCTATGGCGTTCTGTGGTCAAATACGGAAAATGGAATGAAGCAGCTCAAGGGCAAGGATCTTCCCCAGGAGGCCTTCGTGAAGGGCGCTGGAGAGTTTTAGGGGGCAAGGTGTATTGTGTACACAACGGTAAAGTGGGGGCATGACTTCAGCACAGGAATGCTGTAAAGCTGTTTGTAGAGTCAGCAGGCTCATGGAAAAGCTAGTGTCGAACCACTGCCAAAGGAGTGATATAAAAAAAATGAAGAAAGGAAAGACAGAAAAGGAGTGGGAATGAAAGAAAAAAATGGGAAATATAAAAAGAAAATTTTAATTTTACACTCTCCATAAAAAAAAGAAAGATTAATGAAATCTGGGAAGCTCTCTTAATTCTATCAAAAACCTTCCCAGCCTGATGCAACATTTGGAGTATTTACATGTCTGCAGAGGCATTCCTCCTTCTTGTTTGATGCTGGCTATTATCAGTACATCTGCTTTGCACACCAGTATGATGCAGAAGCACATTCCTATGTCCATCTGTCTAAGCCAGGTGGGTGAACAATGTTTAGTATCTATCCCTCCTTCATGGCAAAAGCAACAAATATAGGCCAAACATCCCACCTGCCAAACAGAGATGGTGACCTAAGCAAGGCTTATTTTTGCTGCCATAAAACACTAAATAACCATACACACCAAAACAATTAAAGTTTTGGGGTTTTTCTTTGAATCCTGCCCGAAAAGGCTTCCTTGGCAGCAGATGTTAAGAGCTTGCAGCCATTTAAGCAGCTCTGGAAGTCTGCATTTATGTACAGCTTTGATTTAAATAACCAACGATAGAAATTCTAACGTCAATTTGATTTCATGATGTGAAGCAGCTAAATTAATTTAAACCATAGAAGGGTAAAAAAGCAACAACCTTTGCTTGGGTAACATGGTAGTTGATTTGCACTGGAGCCTTTCAGTGTTAAATGATAGCCATATAAGGACAATAACTCAGTGCTGAAGAGATAAGAAATACTTGTGAACTGGGAAGTCTACTCAAGAATTCGAGTTTGTGTCACCTTATTGTTATAAATTCTCCACAATCAAGTTTCATTAAATACTCCAGTATAAAACATAAAATTTTCCTTCGCATTGTTCGTTGACTTGACCGACGAAATTGTTAACTATTAAAGATATATAAGTCATGTAATGAATGTCTTACATTTGCAGTGTTTGAGATTAAGTATTGACAATAAGTCAGTCAAATCATCTAAATTCCTCTTAGAGCCCAAAAACGCTAGGCTGACTCTTTTTCATAGATATTTCAATATCTACAAGGTTGAGGACCAATTAGTATTCACATCTCTTAGGCAACACACCTAAAGTTAAGAAATTACAGTAAATAATTTAACGAAGAGACATTATGGTGGTAGCAGTGAGTCAGTCGGTCAAGACCAACCTACTTTAATCTCTAGACCTGAAACCTGGGGGCACGAGGCGAAATGAGAGCTATGGTGTCACGGTACAAGACCTCAGTGCAGTGTAACTACAATGAGGTGGGCAATGAGAGAGAGAGCAGGAAGCAGGAAGAGACTGTTCCCTTTCTTCTTCAAACCTAGAGCATTTTAACTTGTCTGTGAGCAGCAGAGCATGAAGTCGAGACGTTTGTATGATGCCACTCACAATCGCCACCTGGGAAGAAGAGAAGACATTTCCAGAGCTACTGACCGATGAAAGAGGGAGGAAACATCAGCACAGGTGCTTGGGCGGCTATGAAGGCCAATGGAGACACACACTCAAGCAAGCATTTGTTATAAACCGTATCTGACATCTTAAAAGTATTATTGTTACTGATAGGTCCAGATGAGAAAACAAAAATGATAATCTATCTCAACCACAGAGCAGACGTTTCAATTGCTAGTGACTTTTAGGACTTAAAACCGATGAATACTTCCAAAAATGATCGCTCTTCAGTTCCTCTCTTTTCTCAAAACCCATCAAAATGAGACAAATAACTATGTGTGTGTTTTATAGAACTGTTGACCACTAAGTGAGAGTTGGCAACATAAATCAGGTCCTTTGGCACCAATGCAAGGAAGCCAGGAAGTAAAAGACCTGACTGAGAAAACATGGTTCCTCACGTCTAGCGTTTTACGCAGACAGAATTTAGATTTTGAAGCTTTGGAGGTTATTTAAGGGTTATTCGCCTTTCTTCACTTTTGAGCAGTGGCGGGCAGTGTATTTCACACATAGGCCTTCAGCGATGATCTTCATTGTCAAACTTGCATAAATGCATCCCATAAAACTGTGATCGGGCCCCACCTCTGCCACCACTGTGGCATTCAGGATGTTTATAACTTCTCTTAAATGGGACAAAAACCGGCGTCAGCCCCACTCCTTTTATTGTCACTGGCACAGAAGAACCCCGCGACCACACCTTCATAGACATCACACAACTACGTCACAGAACAAAACTCACTGAAATGACCATCATTTATGACACCACAGCTAGAGAAACGAAATTCAGACATACACTAACACACTATTAGATGTTGCATCACCTCTATCAGGTATAAAACAGGCTATTTTCCAGCAGGGACACAAGTCTCTCACAGCTGCTCAAGTGCACCACATCATTTACACACATTGCAGAACGGCAAGCTTTTTTTTTTAAATTTTCAGTGTATTTGTCATTTTATGTCGTTATAACTGATTTGATATAAATGAAATTAAACTACAAGAACAATAAATATGAAAACTTAGATAAATGACATGCTTCCTCAAAAACAGTCCGTTAACTAGAACAGGTTAGCTAGTTCAGGTTAGCTAGAATAGGCTAGCTAGAACAGATTAGTTCCTTCAGGGATCGCACCTTCGTCTCACTAGAGTTTCTCTTCAAATGTGCGTCTGCATAGCGTCTGTATAGTGCCGCCTTCTCAGAGTGAGTCTCCAATCACAAGACACGTACATGTCAGGTGAACGTGAGGCCAGCTAGAAGGCCTTAGCATCGCCAACTCGTGATCTGATTGGCCATCGCATCTGTCTATTAAGGAACAGTAAAGTTAATTTTAAGTGATATGTATGTTATTCATCATTATGAAAAATAGAAGAAAAAATACATGTTATGTGTGTAGCATCATCCCTTTGGTCAGAAAAGCTTGGAATCTTTGCTGCAGCACCTTCCACATTCAGTGGTCACGTGGGCGTCATACGTCACTGGCGCCCAACGTAGCTTGGCAGCCATAAGAAACAATGCAATACATGATGCAATTGACTCCAAAAATATCATGGTTACCTGCGAGGTGAACTGTTGTGTCAACAGAACATCAAGAAAACACAAAGACAAGGACCTATCGTTCTTTAGAATACCTTCTGGGAACCTAGGAAGGAGATGGAGAGCACGGATAAACCGTGTCAATATGACCAAGGATCCGAGGATCTGTCATGAACACTTTACCTCGGAGGATTTACAAAGAGACTTGAAGGTAAGATCATTTTAAGAAAACCCATAGTATCTGTTCTGAATTCCCAAGGTTTAGTGGATAATTAATTAATGTCTAGAGCTACTGGAGGTATTGTATAATTTTTATGACCAGATTATCACGCGATTATGGCACTCGTAAAAAAGTAAGAAATATCAATAGACAGGTCATTTTACTGAGAAGATCTGTGAAACTGAAATAAAACATAGAAAAACAGCATGTCAGGTCCTGATCCTTATACATTTGAAGATATAAGACATATTAATATAAACTAGAGTTGTTATTAATTCCACACAGTCCACCAGTAATGAATGGCGACTAGCTCAATGCTAACATAATATGGAAAATCCCATTGACTGGCTAGCGCGTTATTATCGGTAGTGCAATTAACTTTTCCATACACACAGTAAACCGAAACAGGACGTTATAACTAGTTGGATATCTGTTAGAATGTGATTCAGATGAAGACACCCGGGATGAGTCGCTAGATGGTTTACTGTGTCATTACAGTAAACTATCTAGCAACTCATCCCAGGTTTTCCATGATCGGTAGCCGGTCAATAGAAAATCCTGTTGACTGGCTACCAATGCAGTCAATGGGATTTTCCATATTATGTTAGCATTGAGCTAGCCGCCATTCGTTACTGTTGGACTGTGTGGAATTAATATTCTAAGGAATGAAAGGCCCTTCCCTTTGTGTTTTCTTGATGTTCTGTTGACAAAACCCTTCACCTCACAGGTAACCATGATATTTTTGGAGTTCTTCGCGTCATGCATTGGATTGTTTCTTATGGCTGCCAAGCTATGTTGGGCGCCAGTGATGTATGACGCCCACGTGACCACTGAATGCGGAAGCTGCTGTGGCGTAGATTTTAAGCTTTTCTGACCAAAGGGATGATGCTACATATATAAAAAAAAATAATTTATTTTTCATAATGATGAATAACATATATGTCACTTAAAATTAACTTTACTGTCCCTTTACGTATATGTTCTCGTTCACTCACATTGCAGGGAGACCTGCATTCAAGACTCTCAAGGTCCTGGGCAGATTTCAGTCAACCTGGCAACATAAGCTAGCTGAATTCTGATTGGATAAAACCCCTCTAACCTAAAAATAGAACACTGACCCAGTGTTGGCCTATGTCATATTATATCCAAATGTATAATTATATATTTATACGTATATTTGAATATATTTATTTAAGGAAAATGCATTAAAATATAATTAACTTTCATCATAAATATTATCGTGATTTCTGGTTATGTTAGACCAGCAGAGAATGCCTTGCTGGCCTTGACGGCCCACCACTGCTTTTGAGTCAAATCTCAAATTGCCATCTTACTTTTATCTCACCAAATCTAGAGTGAAGACAATCAACTGATGTCACTGCTCAAAATGTTGTTTTCCCCTACGAGTCTCTCGTGCGTGGAGACAGATTTGTGTGACAACCTCGGTGGTGTTATGAAATTTCCCACTCCCCTGACACCATGTGACACCAATTAAGAGGCTGTGGATATGACAACCCATTGTTCCAAACGCTGTAACTGACAAGAAAAGTCTTTAGCTTCGCCTCTTGTGAGTGGCGTTACAGTGAGAAAGAGCAAAACGGAGACAAGAGACTAAAATTTACGAAGGGGAGACCTTAGTGTAGATGCAAAAAAAAATGAAGGGAGAAAATAAAATAGAGAGGGGAGAACTTGAGCTGAAGCTTGGAGACAGAGTAAACAACGGCTGTTGCAAAGGGAAGTCTATCCTGTCGTCAGCCCACACTTGACTGTCAGCTGACAGAGACACCGATTGAGGCCTGACAGAAAAGTAGTGACAAGATGTGCTGTTAAAGTAGATGTCAACTATAACAGTTGATTTACCCTTCACATTTTCGAGAAATTTGTTTTTTTTTCTTATAATAAAGTGTCTAACAAGACGCTCATTGTTTTTGCTGAACCATTGCAATGTGTTTTACATAATATAACCTGTTTCATAGCTCCCAGGTTCCCCCTGTAGAGGTTGTATGAAGTCACCGAGTCAAGACTCAGAAACAGGAGGGCCATTATTTAGTGTGCAGTGCACTAATGATCACATCTGTGAAACGTAGATGCCCACAATGAAACAAGAAAAGCCTTTCAAAAGGTGTGTGCTTGGAAAACAACTCCTGTAAAAGAGATTGTACAACCTGCCAAACAAACTCATGACTCACATGAGCTGGGAATGACAAGGACCCAATGGGAAAATTGCACAGCTGCCTGTTTAATGTGAGAAGGGGAGGTTTCATAGTTTCTTAAATTATGCGCGAAGCACCACTGGAGCTACTGTAAGAAAATTAAAATGTGGCAGAGGTTTCTTCTGAGCGTCAGAAGCCGTTTTGTGTCATTAGTTGTGCTTGACTGACCCAGAGAGCTGGCTATCAGCAGCAGAAGTGAAATCATGGTAGGGTAAGATATTAGCTCTGCTGAGGCCAGGAAGTCCTGGATCTGCAAAACGTGTTCAGCAACTATGTTAGCTGACCTGATGGTGGTTTTGAATTTATATGTCCCAGCAGACACCAGAGGCTATCATATCAGTAATGCTGAGAAAGCCTGACGCAGCGTACACAACCAGCATGTGTAAAACAAGCCTCTGGAGAGCACGTTACTGCAAATGAGATCTACAGTAAAGGAAAGAAACCAAAATAAAAAAAAGTCTTGAAGCAGGTGTTCAAGCCAGTGGAGTGGTAGGTCGAAGGATGCTCCAAGATAGAGAGATGGAGAGATGGAGAGATAGAGAGATAGATAGATAGATAGATAGATAGATAGATAGATAGATAGATAGATAGATAGATAGATAGATAGATAGATAGATAGATAGATAGATAGATAGATAGATAGATAGATAGATAGATAGATAGATAGATAGATAGATAGATAGATAGATAGATAGATAGATAGATAAATAGATGGATGACTCTGGACTGTCATTTTTCAATGTGAAGACTTGTCTTGTCCAGGTTGCACCCCACCTTTTTTTTGTGTTAAGCTCCAGTCTCAAATCTGGAAAGGATAAATGGTTGCAAAAAAAAAAAAAAAGATTGACTAATGACAACTTCAATTTAAATAAAATCTGGAAATGTCACTTTTCTTGTTCTGGTTTCTTGTTTTGTTTTGTTTTTTCTTTCAGAATAGAGAAAATTAAAAGGATAATTTAATTTGCCAGTAGAGTGTATGACACACACCACACACACACACACACACACACACACACACACACACACACACACACACACACACACAGACACACACACACACACACACATGAGCAAACAAACAGCAGACAAACAGTAAATGGCGAAGAAACCAATATCTAGCTGTCTGTTTTCACAGTTGTAATGTGAAGATACTGATCATGTTTCTCTGGAACAGAATAACAAACACATTTTAGGAAAGTGAAGATGGTTTAGGGGATTTTAAGGACATTTGTAAACCAGTTTTGGCTCTGACTGTGACCCCAGCAGAGGGACGAGGGAAGGTGGAGCCCTCAATTTCAACCCTGACTGTAAGAGCCAAGTTGACTGCTGCTCAAATTTACACAGGTTAAATTATTCAAAAACATTCTGACTGAAGTCCGTGAGAAAATATTGGAATTTGATGTATGGAAAAAAAAGAGACTGACAAAAGAAAAAGAAACTTTCTGTTGCACTTAAAATATCCGGATGTAAAGATGTTTTCTCTCTGTTAAATCTCTCCCTTTCTCTTCCTTCATGTCATGTGATATGCACCACAACAACATAAATCAGCCACATGTTACACCCAGTTCTGATCCAATTAACTTGCTGTCAAATGTGAACCATGTTGATAATTAGTGTAGAGATGTACTGATAAAGCTTTAAGTGTGCCATTTTCCAGAACTGGGACAGTTGAAGCGACTGGAGCAAATGGGAACACTCAGTCTCAATGGCCCAGCAGGAGACAGACACTCATTCAGACCTCACTCACATGTTAACATAAATTTAAAATCATGTGGGAGTGTGTGCTGTTATATATTTGTATTCTTCATCCATTGCTGTTATGCATTTGTGGTTGTCATTCCATTTCCATTTTTCTATCTTGATATCTAGTTAGCCGATAATGATTTGAAAATGTGAGTTTCCACTGAAATATATTCTAATTTCAAGTTAATCTTATCAAACTTTAATGTGCTTTTTTAATTAGTGTAATTTTCCACAGACTGTAGAGTACATTGAGCGTTTGGTTTGGTACTGCCCTCTGCTGGATTAAATTTACATTGCACTCTTTGTAAATTTATGGCTTATGAAATTCCTTACTGAAAAACAAGGATGTATTACACACAATTACATTAATCCTTTTCTATGCACGGTGGTTCTCCTGTTAATATGAATTTTGATTTCAAAAGTTTGCACTCTAGTTTATTTTAGGAGCCACAAATACACCTTAATGTATTTGTGTATTTAATTTATTTTATGGGCAATTTCACAAGCATGAGCATTGCATTCAAATTTACCCTTAAATCTACTTTAAATGGCACAATTTTGAATGCAACTCAGTGACCTTTATTAGGAAACACCAAGAGACAGAAGTCCATTACATTTCAAAAACAGATTTCTGTTTTGTTTCTTCTACAAAGTTGATTTTTATTATTTGTTTTCCTGGATATAAAATGGGTCTTCAAGTGTCAAACTGGTTTAGTGAATAATTTACTGTTTGATAGTTGTAGCTTGTAGTTTGTGAGGATATCTTCAATCCACATGCCTTATGGGCGATGTATTATCAGTAACCAGAGCCATTGCACAGAACTAGACAGTAGTCAAGGTCGTGCTGTAGGAAACTATGAGAAAAGTAAGAATATTGTGACTGCGTGCTGTAATATTTTATGAAGGGCTGTCAGGGACATAATTCAGAATAAATGCTTTCACAAAAACTACTGAAATGTTATATTCTCACAAACACAACTGAAAAGCTCTCACACACACACAACTGAAATGTTCCCATACACACTACTGAACATTTCAATAGTGTGTGTGAGAACATTTCAGTAGGGTGTGTGCAGACATTTCAGTAGGGTGTGTGCAAACATTTCAATTTCAGTGGTGTTTGTGCGGACATTTCAGTAGTGTGTGTGTGCGGACTTTTAAGTAGTGCGTGTGCAGACATTTCAGTAGTGTACGTGTCGGACATGTCAGTAGAAACGGAAGGCATTTCAGTGACACAGGAAGGCAGCTCAAAATAGGATGTGTGGGGCATTTTCTTCTTTTGAGCATTTTCAGGAGCATGCGGTCTGGATTGGCGGGAGGAAACTGAATCATGAAAATGAATCGTCTCTTCTTTTTTTCTGTTTATTAGTTCAAACTTTTTGTTTTGTGAGCAGCAGTATGGTTTCATGCCAAAAAAGAGTACTACAGATAGATAGATAGATAGATAGATAGATAGATAGATAGATAGATAGATAGATAGATAGATAGATAGATACATTCAAACTTGTTATTAAAATTAATAATTAATAATAATAATAATAATTAATAATTATAACATTTCAGTAGTGTTTGTGAAAGCATTTATTCTGAATTTTGTCCCTGACGGCCCCTCATAATATTTGACATGTGATCAAAAAGACATGTGCATTCATTTTCAAGGCTAAATATAGAGTCCACAGGGCAGTCAGTTTGAATTATCCATGCTGTGATGAGCCTCCACTCCATGTGTGCAGGTTAGTCGCATAACGGCTACTATAAGTCACGAAGCATGAGCATGAATAAACTGAAAAAACCTTGAAGTCATTGTTACTGTTAGGATACTTCCCACCAGAGGGCGTTCTCACTGTATAAACAAGCAAATGTAAAGCAATTTGTACTACTATTTTAATGACTTATCAGATCAAGAGTACTTGATTTTTTATGACAACATAAACCAATCAGACTAAAAAAGTCAGTAATGAAAGTCAGTTAAAAAAATTAAGCTATAATTGACCCACTGTTGGCCTCCAGTGTAAAAAAAATATGCCTCTGAAGCACAGGAATGATAAAGATTAATGATCATCCCGCTGTTTTATAAGCAAATGAAACAATGTTTGTCCTTTAATGGGTTTCTTAAGGACATGTCCTCCTTACTTTACCTCTCTCACTTTCTCTGCAGAGTAAAGTAAGAAAAAAATCTACTTGGACTGTATCTCACATGTTTCTCAGCAGCAGGTCATGTGCTTTTCCAAGGCCTGACCAACATTGTAAGCCTTGTTTCCAAAATATACTGTAGGCTCCCTACCAGAATGATCATCCTCAAGATCAGAGTGTGTTTTGCAACCACAGGAAAGTTCTTTGTGCCATAATTTGAAAATTTAAAAGTCAACACTGCAGTTGTGTTTTGATATCTGTGAGCTCCAAAGTGAAGTGGGTGAGTCAGAAGTTCTTTTTTTTTCCCCAGATAATTAAAGCTAACACGACTGAATGAAACTTTAATTCAGCTGTTGGAACCGCTTTAAGGCCTCACTCCTTCTTTGGCAGAGACTAAATCTGCCACATTTCTCAGATGTTTTTCATCAGGATATCAAAACAGCAACTTCAGTTTTAAAGTATTACAAAAAAATGTACCTATTATGTATCAACAAACAAACATCCAAGCGTGGGTTTGGGCTAAATGAAGAACAAACTCTTTCAAACTGAATTTAACTCTGCCTGGTAACACTTTACAGTCGGAAAGAGTTTAAAACCACATCAAGTCTTTGTCTACAGACGACTGTCTAATCAGTTGCTTTAATTTACTTTCTCGCACAGCCAAATGAATCTTGGACCAACATTTAACAAGGATGTAAATTCAACGTAGGTAAGAATGAGGTGTTCTTGTACTCTGTGTTTTATGAAGTGTTAAGGTGTTCTCTGAGACACAGTTAGCAGCCAGACTACTCCATTCTCCACCATCGTATTATGTCTAAAATGCTACGAAGCAAGAACTAGTCCACAGAGTGATTTGTGTTGCACTCTCTCTTGTAATAGTGATCACATAGGTGGTTTAATTGATCCAAACTCTCTCCTCCTCAGACAGGTGAATGTTACACATTTGGATGTGAATGTTGTCTTGTTCTGTCTTAAAATTGACTTGACAAGGAAAAAAAATAAAAATAAATGTCTCTGCTTCATCCACATTAGAACTTCTGACGTTAGCAACTTGGCAAATTTTTTCACTCCATTTTTTTTTTCACTTCTATAATTTTACACATTTGTAAAATTAGAAGAAATCATATAAGTAAAATCAGATATCAACCTAGAACATTTAAAACACACTCACAAAAAGGAGAAGACAACAGTTTGTATTTTTTACTCACGAGGAGAACAGACAGAGATGTGCTCAGTTCCAGATCTCCGCCCCGTTCTCAAAATGTCTCTGCCGAACCCTCTGCTTTATTCACTTGGGGCATACCCTGTTTACATTATTATTCTAAGGGATGGGGGGGCAGAGAAACAACAGTACAACACCTGTGGCATGATGCCAAAAAAAGAGTAATAAAGTCATTCTGTTTACGGCATCCTCTCCTTAAAAGACAACACCAGGGACATTCCTTATTAGCAATTCAGAGGTCACATCCTGCTCAAAGGACCTTCTGCTATTACTCTAGTGATCCCATTGCTGCTGTTGTCTCCCTAAAAAGAAGAACTCAATACATAGCAAGGCACTTACACACAGATATAAACATTTGTATGGTCATGGGATGTAATACAAAGAATAAAGGAAAAATAAAAGAGTAAATATGAGATAACTTATATACATTATTCTAACACTTCCCTCTCCCTAGACACCTCCTCCAGCTCCTCCGGGGGGAGCCCGAGGCGTTCCCAGGCCAGCCGAGAGACATAGTCCTTCTACCGCGTCCTAGGTCTACCTCGAGGTCTCCTCCCGGTAGGACATGCCCAGAACACCTCCCCAGGGAGGCGTCCAGGAGGCATCCGGAACAGATGCCTAAGCCACCTCAGCTGGCTCCACTCGAGGCGGAGGAGCAGCTGCTCTAGTCCGAGCTCCTCACCCTATCTTTAAGGGTGCACCCAGCCACTCTATGGAGGAAACTCATTTCAGCCGCTTGTATCCGGGATCTTGTCCTTTTGGTCATGACCCAAAGCTCATGACCATAGGTGAGAGTAGGAACGTAGATTGACCGGTAAATCGAGAGCTTTGTCTTACGACTCAGCTCCTTCTTCACCACAACGGACCTATACAATGACTGAATCACTGCAGAAGCTGCACCGATCTGTCTGTCAATCTCACGTTCCATCCTTCCCTCACTCATGAATAAGACCCCAAGATACTTAAACTCCTCCATTTGGGGCAAGGACTCTCCACCAACCTGAAAAGGTCACACCACCCTTTTCCAGTCGAGAACCATGGCCTCGGATTTAGAGGTGTTGATCCTCATCCCACTCGTGTCACACTCGGCTATTTTACATATGTGTGAATCTTATTTCATAGCAAATGTAAGTTTAACTCCTATTACGAGTTGGATATCACAAGAAACAACACAACCATAGAGACCAAAAGTCACCTATTTTGTCTGCTGAGATGTTTTACTCCATAGTCTGTGTGTAAATGAAGCCAAAATATTCCAGCCATTTAATAAACAGTGACTGTGGTTGGACCTTCCAACCGTGTCATACCTGAGGCACCAGTACCCTTAGAACTGTGTTTATTGTTTCCACTCGCTACACCTGCACATGATCACACTCTCTTCAGTATTCACACTACTGACTAGTAGGCAACAACTTCAACATGGTGAGTAACCTTAATCCATTTAGTGTTCATATTGGGCTGAATATGTGAATCTCTAAACCTTACTTATTTTTGACTGACTGTGATGCTGAAAAGTGGCCATAGTTGAATTGAAACATTATGACAGTTTGACTCAACTCTTCATCTCTTACACCTCCATTCCAACTTTGCTTTCTCTTCCTATGATGTCTTCTCCACTCCTCTATTGCTCGTAGGGACTCAACTGTACAGAGATTGGTGACATGCTGGAAAAATACTTCCTTCCAATTGTGTATGGCATCGAGTTCTGCATTGGTTTCCCTGGCAACCTTCTGGTTGTGTTTGGCTACATCTTTTGTTTACCTCACTGGCAGAGTTGCAATATTTACCTCTTCAACCTGGCAGTGTCCGGCCTAATTTTCCTCTGCACACTACCTCGCCTCGCGTACCTCTATGCAAACAACCAATCAGAGACCAGTCCCTTTGCTTGCATCGCCAACCGCTACATCCTGCATGTCAACCTTTACTCTTCCATCCTCTTCATGGTTTGGCTGAGCATGGACCGCTTTCTACTCGTTAGATATCCAACACGGAACCACTACCTGCTGAGGCCACGCACAGCTCTGATGGTGACTGCGTTGAGCTGGCTAGTGGTCAATGTGGAAGTCGCTCCAATGATTGTGTTAATGTTCCAGGATCTGAAAAGCAGAAATGGGAAGTTCTGCAAGGATTTTGCAAGCCTGAAGGGAGATATCAATACTTTAGGCTACAGCCTGGGGCTAACCTTGGCTGGTTATTTGCTTCCTCTACTTGGACTTTACAGTTTCTCCTACCGAATTGCACATCTGCTTCGTGCCCAGGAAAGGTGCCTCAAGCGCAGGACAGCTACCTTCAAACGGCCACTCAGGGCTGTGGCATTAGCTGCAGCCATGTTTCTAGTTCTCTACACTCCTTACCATTTGTTCAGAAATATTAGAATTGCATCTTGGCAAGTGTGGCAAGGACTGCATCCGTGTACACTGAAGTACATAGAGGGACTTTATATCTTGACCCGACCTTTGGCCTTTTTGCACAGTGTCATCAACCCCGTGTTCTACTTTCTTTTTGGTGACAAGTTTAGAGAATTCTTTCAGGCTAAGCTAAGAAAGATGGTTAGAAAGACAGAGCAACAAATACAACTAACTCAACAAATTTGACTCCTGTTTTCATTGCAAACATAAAGCGATTAACAAAATAAAAACTTGTACATATACAGGTATGTAAAGGCCAGTACCTGTTGGTATTCATTGATTTGAGTTGTGTTTTAGTACCTTGTTGTGTTTTTCTCATTAAAGCTTCATTCATTCTGGTCTGTGTGTAACCTTTGGTGTTTCCATATGGAATGAGTTCTCATCAAACACACTTCATGGAGCTCTCACATATCAGTCAGGATCAGGTGCTTTCTTTCATTTATGATAAGCAACAAAACGCCAGATCCATCCTTTCATTGACATTGGCATCTCTCCAGGGCTAAGCAAAGAAATGAAGTTCGTATGAAAATAGGGCTGTGTCCTGATTGTTAGGATCCTGTTTCATCACAATAGGTTGAAGAGTTGGTATTGAGACAGAGCCCAAGGGAAAAAAGGCAACGCAAAAGTGCATTTGAGGACAAACTCAAACTATATTTATTCATTCATTTTAATTTCCTGACCGCTTTGTCTGCTGTCGTGGGTCACAGGGAGCTGGAGCCTATCCCAGCTGGCTTAGGGCATGAGGCGGGGGACGCTCAGAGCCACACGGACACACAGACAAACACGCACGCACACACCTAGAGTCAATTTGGGACACACACACATCCAGGACATCTGTCAAGAAGGTCATTAGAGGACATGTGGGTTCCAGTTTGTTAAGAATGAAGCTGTATGTTAAATTATTTATTATTCAAGGTAGAAATAAGGTTGTAGTGATAAAATCTACAAGTGAAAGACAGTGAGTTGTCTAATTGAATCGGCTCAACTCCTCATGAAGAGTGGAAATATAACTAATATAGTTTTGCCTTAAAATATTTCACAATCTGGCAGTACAAATGGCATGACTGCTCTCAAGCAGTGTAAAGTTGCACCACACCTGACAGAAAATCACCAAGCACATATTTTCAGGGCCAATGTGGGCATGCTTATTCATGCTTAGCCACATTCTTGCATGTGAGCACAGTAAGACCACATTCTCTACTGTATGTATAATCCGTGCAAAACCATGATACAGTAATAGTTTCAAAGAATCATCTGCCTTAATCCATTTCACGTTGCTGTTATTAGATTCTGAGAACCACTACTTAATCTACAACGGGATAAACAGGTTCATATACAATATAAGTGCATGCACACAAGGAAGCACACAGGAGAACATGGCAGTATATTGCAGAACAGAGTTCACAATACACCTAAGAGGCACGGTGTCTTTTGTTTATTGTGTGCTGGTAGCTGAGGCTGACCTATTTGAACAATCCTTTTTATGTACGGAAACAGTTTGTTTGCACTCACACATTCATTGTCTTTGTTATCCTGAGGACAAATAACAGCTTCTTTTTTTTCCATTATCTGAGACTAAATTTGTGGTGGACTTTTAGGATTAATCTGCTGACACATGTGTGCAGATCAACAACGCTGTCGCGTTTTAGAATATGAATCCCGAACCGATCTTAATGCAACAGTTTCAGCAACAGAAAGTGCATCCGAGTAAAACAAGAGTATCCCTCTTCCCCCCATGCTCTATGTTACATCCATACCCACTCTTGAATGTCTATACTTGATCATAGAGACACAAACAAGCACAACAGATTATTGGTTAAAGGTCAATCAGTTTATTGATAAATAAAATTCAAATGACAAAAAAAAGGGAATCATAAGTAAGAATTTCAAAAGACATATAGAAGTAGTCATGTTCACACTTGAGGATGGAGCAATGCTTAAATAACCAAAAACAATTGTAAAGCTGTCACTTGACAAGAATTTGACATTATGCAATTATGTATACCTGTATTTTTGATAATGACAAAAAACTGTGACGTTAAAAAAAAAATAGACATGACATCCTATAAGTTGAGACTTTGGTACTCATATTTTCATCATTCACATCACTTTGAAAAACAAATCATGAAGAACAAATAGTTATTAGACAGCAGAGGGTTTGTTTTTTTTTTGTTCACCTCATACCTCCGTTATATTTTCAGGTAGCTGTTCCGTGTGCAGATAATTCACAGGGTGATGTCAGGCATCCATACACACGCACACACACGTGCACACACACACGCACGCACACACACAATCAACATCAGACAATTGCTGGGCCTTAAGGGATAAAATTGCAAGTCCAGGGAATAAAAGTTGACTGGAAAAAAAATACAATCAGTGAGAATCACCGATTACAGTTGTGGTACCCCCTATCAATACCACTAAAACTTCATTTTTTAACATCAAAAGCAGCCTTTATCTTTGCTAACTTGTATTTTCATATGTAAAAAGGCGGTCTCTTAGGAACTATACTAGCTTATTTGTTGCTGGTATGGTGAGATTTACTACCGTCTTAAGTAATATTGTTATTACCAAATGATTGCACTGTTTGGGGCATCAGCCCGGAGGCTTTTACTCACACTATGATAAAATCAAACAACGGATGGTTTAACACCACCCTTGTCTCATTTTCCTGGAACACTTGCCTGAGGAAATATGTGGTGTGCTGTAAGTTTAAGGCTGCAGATAAAAGGTTGCCAAACCCGTTTTGGATATCACTACTCAGTTTGACATATTGCAACATCACATCCAGCTAAGCTCAATCACAAGATACAGTATGTGCATACCAATGCTGTGAAGAATCTGTGAAGTTATGCACATTGTTAAACAGTGTCGTTTGACAAACCAGGCAGCATCCTGGATTCATCAAAAACAATCTCACTGTCATTGTCAGTTAAAATGAATGTTACCTTTGTGCTAAACTAGATTAATATCAACCCGTTCCTGCTTTGCCTATACTTAGCCTGGAAATGAAAAATGCTAATTTGGACAGTTTAGATTTGATTTACGTGCATTAGCTAATTATTATAGTACTTATTTATATTTATTATATCATTGATCCTGACCCAGGCGGAAGGTCCAAACAAAAACAGTGACGTGTGAATAGTATTTGCATTTGATAGACTGTAAAGACTCACTTACTGCGGCACCAAACTGTGACACATGCTCAGCTACGAAGTCACTGTATGAGAAGAAGCATCAACAATTCTTTGAAAATTTTGTCTTAATCATCCAGGGTGTACTAACCCCCAACCACCACCATTTCCACCACCACTAACACCACTACCTGCACAACTGGAATGGACATGAACAATAAAGAGGTTTTTACAAGTTTTGTTTGAGCCATTCTATATAATTGTCGGTCATTCGACGTGCAATCAGGAATTCGGTTGGCCATGTGTTGAACATCAGCGCTCCATGAAACCCAGTGTCGTAGTGTTCATGCGTCACCTCCACACCTGCAGCACGTAGCCGTGTGACATACATTAGCCCGTCATCTCGGAGAACATCATACTCGCAAGTCAAAACGTAGGCTTTAGGCAGTGAGCGTAAGGCCGAGTCCGGAACCAGCAGAGGCGATGCCCTCGGGTCGGTAAACGATCGAGATAGTCTGTTTTTCAAGGCTGCCCCCCCTTTAACTCCATCTATAGCAGGAGCGCTGTAGTTGTATTTCCTGTGGTACGCTTCTGGCAAGAAGGTGCTCCAGTTGACAAATTTCAGCAGGCTGGAGGTTTCGGGGCTGTTGTGGGTGTTGGTCATCATGGCTCTGAAAAGAGCCTTGTCGCTGGTGAAGTACTCACTCCAGAAACGCACCATGAGGGTGCGGGTCAGAATTGGCATGTCCTGATTTTGTTGATAGGAAGGAGTGTTGAGGTCCAAAGCTTGCGTCACAGGGTAGAGCAATGCTTGGGCCTTCAACTTGACCTGCAGTCCAGGCTCTTTTTGTAACTGTGCACAGGGGTAAAGAGAACAGTTCAAAGAAATTTGAATAAATACTTTCAAGTAGATTAAATGTGAACATAAAACTTTTGATGACTCTGCAATATGTGCACAGGCCCCTGAAACAAACAAAAACACGGATGTATAAGCATGCAATATATATACTGTATGTGTGTGTGTTTGTGTGTATATATATATATATATATATATATATATATATATATACACACACACACACACACACACACACACACACACACACACATATATATATATATATATATATATATATATATATATATATATATATATATATATATATATATATATATATATATATATAATTAGTGCTGTCAGGCGATTAAAAAAATAATCTAATTAATTACAGGATTTGCAATTAATTAATCAAATAAAGGATTTTAATTCTAGGATATTTCAAAATTGTAGTGCACGACTAATCAATAGAATACACCAAGAAGAGAAGATTTGAAATCCACATTGTTATTGGTTAACCGTGCTTTATAATTGAAATTCAAAAGAAAAAAGGCCAAGCACATCAGCAAACCAATTAGCCCAGGTGTACTTCTCAAAAATCCAATACGAATACAGTTAAATAAGATAAATACAATTCAGAAATAAAATAAGGCTGAGTCTCACATAGGCACATAAGCAGACTCGCAATCAAAATGAATACTAAAGCTGACTCAATACAGCAATTCAAAATGAATAGTATAACATGCCTCTAAATAAGGCAACTAAATAGCAAGATGCCAACATGCTTTTCCTTTAAAAGCTAACCTTCAACTCTGTGTCCTTGACATGTTTTGCATTTAAATGATGTTAGGCTGGAGCTGCTTCGGTGATTCTCTTTTACAAAAGGTACAAATAATAATAATAATAATAATAATAATAATAATAGTAATAATTATTATTATTATTATTATTATTATAACAATAATAATAATGGATTCGATTTATATAGCGCTTTTCTGGACACTCAAAGACGCTTTACATCGGATCCATTATTCATTCACTCCTCATTCATACTTGATGATGGTAACTACGTGTGTAGCCACAGCTGCCCTGGGGCAGACTGACGGAGGCGTCTACAGCGCAGATTGGCAGCGCAGAATCACTCCGTTTTTGTTGATAGTCCCGTCTTCATTCTTTTTAGAAATAAACTTTCACCATGTGGGATTAATAAAGTGTCTTCTTCTTCTTCTGAGCACATGGGTTTGTCACAGGGAGAATTTAAGGAATTCTTTATTTTCCATGAAATGGAAATCAGGAGTTATTTAGAGCAATACCAAATCAATCCTCTCTGTCATATATAGAACACTCCATGTGAGTGCACTAATATAGGTATGCAGATTTGGACCAAGCACAACAGAACTTAGACAAGAGGAGAGCAACAGGATCTTGGTCTCTATTTGACCAACAGAGGCTCATTACAGTTTTGTAAGAGATGATTGGAGGGCCTAAAAACACCACCAGAGTGGCTGCTTGTCACTTCATCTGACATTTATTCTCTTCGCTTGTAACAGCTTGACAGCCATATGAACTTGGATTCTGGATGCATAACCCCCACACTGTAATGATGACTAACTAGCTGAAAGTCAGCAAATATGACTTAAAACAAGATATAAATGTAAATAAAAATAGAAACAATAGATGGATTCAGATATGAGTGTCTAAAAAAAAGGGGATAATCTGATGAAATAGAGTTCTGTGGGGTATCTACCTGCCTCACATCTCCTAGGGTGACTGCCTTTGAAAAATGAGGAGAAAAGGTATGCAGCAACTTTTTGGGAGACATCCACATCCAATTAGAGTGGATCATCATGGGGTCGCTATTGTGAAATTGCACACAAATTTCAATGCACCAAACTGATATCTGACTCCTCGTTCCTGATGATGTTGTTCCAGAATATTGTACTGGACAGCAAAATACAGGTTTCAGCTTCACCCACCTGTTTGGCTAAGGAATGGTGCTTTTCTTCATTTTAATCCCGTATTGAATGAAGTTTTTTTGTTAAAGAGTTGAATGTGTACCACACTGTCGAGTCCAATTACCTGGACTAACCCATCAGTGTGAGACTAGCTGGAATTGCACACGTAAACATCCTTGCTCACAAAACTGTTATGAATGCAAATATTTGTCTGCAACAAGTTCCTGTACTGTGCATGAAACTACTGAAACTAGGGGGAATAGCATCATGGAATTAATCCACTTACTTAACTTAAATCTAAACTGCTAAAAAAATTAAATTCCTCAGAGATTATATTAGAAGCGCTTCACTTCTCTTGGAAAGGGTTTGTGCTCTCACTTAACCCCTCAGGTATCTGTTGTTTATTACACTGCTGAGCTCTATGACTCTTATGAGCTGAAATCCTACTCCACTGTACCACCATGCCTCATTTAAAACCAAATGCAATACAATGTTTCTTATATTATCACTTTGGATATCAATGGTAATATGAGATAATTTGATACAAACAGTAAAATCTGAGAAATACTGAGAATCTGAGAAAGAGCACATACTTGAACTCTGAGTGCACAAATATTGTTACCACAACAATAACACGGTCTGGTAATTGTCCAGGTTACCTGCTCCACTTTTTTTTAACTTTGAAAAAATCAAATGTAAGTTAGGTAATGTTGTTATTAATTCCATTTGTCTTTCTGTGCTACTAGCTTATAGCAAAATTTAGCTTTAAGCACCAAGCTGAGTCATGAAAAACTTCAATGAATGCTATAATCACAGGACTGTTCTTCCTCAGATCCCATCTGCTGACTATAGGTGTTACTTTACTGAGCAGTCCTTAAAAGAAGACTTCCAACAAATTCTACCTTCACAATCAAGCCTATTCTGTCTATCAGTAGTCCCCAAACTTTCTTCCTCAGCGGTTGAGCAGGTGCCCTATGATCAGAAGTCGGCAATTCGATTTCCCACTACCGTCCAGCCTCCTGGAGTGTGGGCTGAGAGTGGGAGGTGTCAGCTCACCTACCAACCACTGCCAAGGCGCCCTTGAGCATGGCGTCATGCTCCTTGCAAGCTGCTCAAATTGAGTGCACCCCAAAGTCACTGCCTGTCACTCTGCCTCCCCATGTACTGTTTGTTGTGTGTACGAATTGCAAGCCTACAGGCCCCTTGTGTGTTGTGGTTGTGCTTCAGGGGCATGTACACAACATTGTATCTAATACAAATATGTGTAGCTGAGTGTAAAAGAAATTTCCCTGTTGGGGATAATAAAGTGGACTTTCTTCTTCTCCTTTCTATATAACTTGTGTAATGTAAATTTACTGAAAGCAAAACTCTTGTCCATGTTTTAAGAACATTTTCTAGGATTACGCAAAGGATTGTGAGGATATTGCTCCATTGCTCGTTTTAGTTGTTATAAGACAACTCATAATAAGACAAATAAAGAGTCCCACTGTGTCTTAACTAATAGAAATGTTCACCCTGACTTTAACTGTGAGAAAAAAACATTGGTTCAATACCTGCTGAGAGACAGCAGCAGCTAGATTGCCCCCAGCACTATCTCCAGAAACAGCAACACGCTCTGGGTCCACAGAATACTGGGCCAGCACCCCCTTCTGGAGGAAGTGTTTGACCACTCGGTACACATCCTCATACGCAACAGGGAAGTGGTGAGGAGGGGCAAGTCGATACCTGGAAAAATAGGAAGGGCATTATTAAAATTAGTTCATCAATACATATTGGTCTTGATGGCCATGATTATGCACAGAATTGTGAATGTAAATCAACATAATGACATTTTCAGGGACAAAATGCAAATCATGAAAGGCTGTACAATCATCCAGATTTAGGGAATTGGTACAGGGCCATTTTAATTACTTTAATTATAATCTTACTACATGAAGTTAGCTTTTTTAACACTCCTATAAAAAGCTATTAGAAGATTAGCAGTCTCCTTTTATTTCGCCATATCTGCAGAAAGAAAGAAGTAAATAAAACTAAATAAATGAACGTTACAAAAGTTGGTCCACCAAGCAGTGGAAGATCAACCCAGCAGTGAGCATTACATCAGCTCATTTGTCTGTTATAAAACCTCCACACAGGGTAACTTTAGACAAGCCTGATTGGTAATACGCATGAACAGAGTTATCACAATACACATTGTTCATTGCACATTAATCTAAATTGATTTGGTTTTAATTGCAGTTCTAATGAAAAACAAATGTTCCAGTGAATGAATAAAATCAAACAAAGATGACAGGGTGTGCATGACAGCATCTCAGAATGATCTCATTTATTGAAACTCCACTGCAGAATGTCAAACAAATACAAACCCATTTGTAATATTCAAATAACAATGTTTTGTTTTTTTTTCTTGTATCACGTTTACACGCACAGGACCATAACCCGTTAATGTAACTTTTAAAGTGTTTTGATCCAGTTGTTAGACTGATGTCCGAATTTGGAAATGCTGAAATTACTCTTTTAAAAATAAGAATTTATATGAGCCAAATTAGACAATACCCACACACACAGATCAACTTTACTTGACATTGCCATTCGCTGACAAACTTGAGTACTTTAGTATGTTTTAGTATGATTGTTGACTGGACAAGGCCAAAGTGAATAAGGAGAGAGAGCACTGGCATAGGACATAAAGCACTGAGTGGGACAGTTAATGCCGGACGTGTCAAAGAACAACAGTGAGTGTAGCTGCAGCAGGGAAAAGCTTCCCCAGACCCGAATGAAAACCTGTTAGCTTCACTCCGCTGCATCCTAACTTCCATCTCGCCAGTGATTAATGGAAGAGGAAAGGCACAAATGAAATGAACACGGAGTCAGAGCCAGAGAAAAAGAAGAGGAATTTGCACAGTCGCTGATTCAGTACTGAATAATACTGCATAAAATGTGATTTATATGTATGTATTAATACTTACTCCACAGACAAAACTACTGCATCTACCTCAGTGACCATTGTTCTGGCCAGCAGATCATATGGAGACATTCCTGCATAAACAGAAGAGGCAGAGATCGATCAGAACAGATCATTGACAACAACATGCAGTTAAAATCTAATCCAAAGGAGCAGGTAATGGAAATGTAATACACTATACTTTAATAATCCCTTTAGGGAAATTGTTGGCAAACTCTAGCACACAGTTATTCACATGCATATTTATAGTGTGTACAGGCACGTAACACACACACACACACACACACACACACACACACACACACACACACACACACACAAGGGGCCTGTGAGCATGCATTAAAGTGGGGGTAGAGTGGTGGGCAGCCCCTTTGTGGTGCACCCTAATGAGTGACTTAAAAAGAGGACGGCGCCTTGCCGAAGGGCGCCTCAGCAGGTGAGCTGACACCTCCCACTGTCAGCTCACACTCTGAAATGGGGCGGGGAGCGGGAATTGAACTGCCGATCCTGTGATCATTGGACGACCCGCTCTACCAACTGAGTCACTGCCGCCCCCAGTGGCAATGATGACATAAAGTCACGTAATATTCCTGACATCATATGTCACCCTACATAGGTGTAACACTGTTAAGCAAATCTATCTTATTGTAATTGTTAGAACCATTGAAAACATCACAAGATCAGTCACAGTAAGACAGACATCTTTATGTTCACCCTGTCTTCTTCTCAAACAATAGCCAGCATTCATTTCCTCAGGAAACGAAGAACGCGCTGACTTTTGTTTGACAGTTAACTTGTTGTTTATAGTTGTGTTCTAACTCTGTCATCTGAAGCTGATATAAAGTTGTAGAGCCCTTTGGCACATCAATAAAACTGACTTTTACATCTAACGTAATAAAAGACTGCCTTACATGTCACAGAGATACTTACAACAGTTACAAATCATAACTTGTAGAAAATTTTTAACTAACTTGAGCTCCCGAGACACCATCCTCCACCATGGAAGTATATAATGGCCCTCCGGAGATCATGGTCACCAGCCTGTTGTTTTGGCTCATAAAGCAGTACGTCCACTCCATCCAGCTTCATCTCCGTCACCTTGACATGCTTGTCTGACACAGGTGCAATTTCTTCAGCCAGAGTAATGAAGTACATCACTCCCATGTAGTCCTTCAGCCCCAGAAATTCACTGAGGTCTGCCTAGAAAGATAAATAGAGCATGGCATAAAGAGAGGCTCACGAATACCAAGGTATTAATACTGTCTTTCATGCATAGAGTAAAGCCAGGGAAACCCAGTTCATCCTTCAAAAACAAAGTCTTTGACCACGATATTCAAAAAGGAAATGGCTAGGATATGAAACCATGTGGCTGTGTTATAGAGAAAGAAATGGAGGCTATAGTCATGTGACAGTTACTGTTTCCAAAATGCCAACAGTTTGAAAATGATTATGAGATGTTACAGAACAATGACTCATAATTTAAAAGATACAGTGCAGTGTATGCTGACAAAGGCAGCCGGTGGCTGGCATGAGGTGAGTCAGCTGATGCCCTTTCCTGCTACTACAACAAGCTCATCAGCAGATCTTATTCTGTCAGTGCACTCAGCAATTTGGTTAAAAAAAAAGAAAACACTCAGACATTTTGTCTCTTTGCTTTCATACATAAACCTAATTGAAAGTCAAAATCATGTTTACAAATGGTTGACATAAGTTTGAAGAAGTATACCACAATACATTTGATTTGAAGCAAAAGAAAGAAATTCACTTACTCAAATCTTCAGCATGCCATCCCTTAAATTCAGCCCTTAGCCTTAGGCTGGGATTAAATACTCACTCAGAGGAGCAGATAACGATTCATAATTTATTTCATAATGTAATTGTAAATGCTGTGTGATAGTTTACATTTTCCTAAACAAGTATTTCACACACTTAGAATAGCACTGTGTGGTTATGGGCAGCACTCAATCTGTAGCCTGAAATACATAATTACATACTACATGTTTGCTGAAGCTTTTTTATTTAATTGAACTAAGTATATAATATTTAGATAATTTATAATAATATTCTGTAGCAGGAAACATGCATCAGAAGAATGTGTTTCATTGCTATTCCTCTGATACATACATATGCATGCATTAGCTGTGTGTTTGAAGTGTATAATGAAGTCCCATTAGCAGCACCGCAAAGGACTGCAGTTAACCACAGGCATCTAACAGTCATTAACAAGTGGAGTTCCCTTAATAGGGTCTATTATTAGAACAGGTGAGCAGGACTGTACCACACATGGATTATCATCAGACATAATCTGGTACAACCAGTGTGTATATTCACATCAACCAGGGGAAATAAATCACCTGTAAATATATTCTGAAAGAATTGACAAGAAAGAAATGTTTACATGTTTGTCAATTCGAAGCCCATATGGTTAAGTCATGTAGGAAACGGGCATCGTGTGCGTTACAATCTTATCAAAAGGAGATTTATTTCCAAAGAAGCAAAACATCCTGCAAGTACATAAACATTTCCCTTACCAGGTGGCTGAGACTTCTGAAGAAAGAGTTGGTCAGCATAAGTTTCCATCTCTCCTCAATCTCATCAGGGATGGGCTCATAAATATAATAAGCGGTAAAAGAGCAGACAGCGATAAACAAAATGATGCTTCTTAAACTCATTGTACAAGATTCAGTTCAGTCTGCAGAGAAAACCCGGTTTCCAACTACGCTTGTTGCAAAATCACTCCAGTGCGCGAATGATTAAAAAAAAAAAAAAAAAAAAAAAAAGTGTTCCGACCAGCTAAATATGACAGGGCGCGTTTGATGTAATTTGATGGTTACCGACGTGCATGTTAAGAGCTTTGCTTCGCTAATTTGTAAAGCATGTCAGTCTCCTGGAGCCGCAGATTCAATTTAGATGTCAGTGATATCACTGTGAGAGGAGCGCGCTCCCTTTTTCCGAGGCAGAACCGTCCCACCTAAAACCAGCAGCGCAAATTCCTCAGGTGTCCCTAGAGGGTTGCGCGCTGGCGCGCACACACCAAAATTTAGTGCCGAAACAGCGACTGAAGCACATACACATCCCAGCAAACAGTAGCGCGCATATCCTTTTTGTTTTGTTTTGTCTGTTTTCTTCCAGAGTTAAAACTTAATAAAAAAGCATAATCAAAGTTTTGAATCTAACGTTATTTCCTTGAAGACGCGTTTACTCCAAAGCCCTGCACCTGGTGTGGCTAAGCGGTCCCGCGCTGCTGTGAAGCCATATCCAAGTGTCTTCACCAGGCGAGGACCCCACGGCAGCGATGACGCATAAAGAAATGAGGGCAGCTCAAAAGCTGAAGCTGAAGGGTACCCGAGGCTAATTATATTATCGGTAACAGAGACGGGGCAAGAGGTCCTCGCACTCACTGGCGTTTTGAAAAAAATAAAAGAAAGAAAGTAAGTTTCACATGGAACTCATGTAGTGCTGCAGATTTATAAAGACATAAAAAAGTTTCAGATATCTTACCCATGCAAGGGAGGTAAAGTTTCTGCCCTCCTTCTTCGTCCATCTGTAGTTTTCCTGAATAAAGGTTGAATGGATTTCGACATTTCTTGTACTGATGGTGAGTTGGAGTATGTACCAAGGAACATGTTAGATACTGGTGGTTCAATTTTTTTGGTTGTAATGTTTTGAAAATAATATGCTGTACGCAGTTAAAAGATATTTGCTTCAGGCATCATTTACTGTAAAAGTTTTCAATGTAGATTTGCATTAATTTCCAATAACTGACTTGCTTTCAAGGCATTTTTTTTTCAGTTAGTTTGTGGTATTTTGAAATAAGTGCAAAATTCAGTAATTTGATTGAATAACACAATACTCATCACAGATGCAATGATACAGCGTGCATCCTCCATTCAAAAAGAATTAAAGAATGCAGTACTGTTATTAGATTGTAAATCTGGAGTGTTTTCCAAGTCCATGAACCCAGAGCCTCTGCAGTCACTGATTGACCCTGGCCCAACAAATTCCACATGATGACCTAATTATACATGGAAATCAAATTAACTAATGCTGACTGTTACCTGCTTGATTTTGCTTGCCACAGATTAAAACTGGGCGATGATCACCACAGGTCTGTGATCAAAATCAACTTCTTCTATTACCTTGAATTTCTATTTCCTTTAGAAACAAGTTCTGCTCATAAGCAAAGGACTTACAGGGGAAAACAAAAAAACTGTTATACAATCTGGTCACTGGCGTGCTTAGTACACATCGTAAAAACATTGGTCACAGTACTCTGATCAATTTTTATTTGGTCCAGTGTCAGATCATGTCATTGTGTTTTTAACTTTTTGAGTTTCTTTGCTTTATCCAGTTCATTCCCATTATATAAGTACAGTAAATACTTGCTGATCAGCAGTGACATTCAGTTATGTAACAATCCAACACCTAACAACCAGGGATTAATTCCTAACATTCTTACACTTAAAATACAGCATTTGTCCTTGTTTTTTATCTACTTTGTTTAACAATTTGTTGAAAGACTAATTACATTGCCTTACAAAAAAAGATATGTGTCAAAAGATACTTATCAGCATTTTATCAGCAACAGCGAGGGTCAGACGGGCAACGTGAATCATATACACCTCAGCTTCCCTGCATTTAACCCCGGTAAGGTTGCCTTAAATGAACCAAGTGGCACCAGTTCTCTGTAACATAGGCCATTGTGAAAATGATAAGACAGATACCTAAATGTCATTACAGCAAACAAAAACAGGAAACGTCGGAGGTAGTGACACTCAATGCCATACGGCCAAAAAAGTACAAGATAGAGATGATAAATTAAAAATAAGTATCCAACAATGCTGAAAATAAATCTATATTATAGAAACAACAGGGAAAAGATCTGAGAACTGTTACTGTCTTTAAATAAGAGATAGGAAAGATGAGAAAGACGGTAAAGAAATAAAAACCAACAAAAAAGAAAACATCTCATCATAAAATAAAGGCAATAAAGCAAAAAAAATAAAGCTGTATAACAAGACATTCCTCTTGGCCAATTAAATCATAAAACGAGTAAAATAAAAGAACAAACAGAATAAAAAGTATTATGAAAGAAATTTGACAGGTTGAATCAAATGAGGTTACTTATTTTCCAAGTCTTATTTGCTCAAACAGGTCATTCTCAGGCCAAGGCCAAACAATGGTCACATTTTAATTAGAAGTTCAACTTTGGCACAGCTAAAGGGCCCCACCAAAGGATCTGAGGTCACATGCCGGGTCACTTGGGCTTGGAGATAGACCCAGACCTGCCTTAAAAGTGATGAGTAAAAGTTTTTATATCCATTCAAAATAAGTCAATATTCAATATACAAAAGCAAAGTCAAGAGTGATTTGATGTCATCTTTGATACCAGTGAGAACTCTAGTTGCTGCATTTTGATCCAGTTGGAGATGAGTTCTGATTTATATGTAAAAGGAAGGAGTTAGAGATGTCCACACTTGAGAAGAGGAATGCATCAAGTACTTTACTCCAAAAGGGGATGTGATCGCATGGAACTGAGTTTTGGCAATGGATGTAACTGAAGATAACAGAGCAATTTCATGTGTTGATAAGGGGAGAGATTTAATTTATGTCAACAAAACATCCAGGATCCTAGGACAGCAGGCCTCAAGAGGAAGCATATTTCTATATCAACAACAACAAAGCTATATTTTAGAATATTTTGGTCTGACAAATATGTAGCATGTGTATAGAATATGCAATCGGGTCTAAAATGGAGCCTTGCGGAACATCAGAAGGAATGTGTGAGGTGGATGATGATGGAGTCCCTTCAGGATCCACAAAGTCCAACAAATCCTAGGGAGTTCTGCATGACTGAAATTTTCCAATAACTGGAACTCATTTTTAACTTTTGCCCAAATATCCTTCATGCCTTTCTTTTTATTGCAAAAACTCTGGCCATTTAAGTTATAGCAATCACGATACAACCCAATACAACCCAACCGAGTACAATCAAGTTTTATTTATAAAGTCCATAAGGATAAAATGACACCTGGATGAGGGTACTGACTGGAACAGGTATAATAAAAATGATGATTACAGTACAATCCTCAGTGGAGGCTGCTTAGTCAATAAAGTTGTGGGGCAACTCTGCTAAAGGGCTTAACAGGTTTTCTTTCAACCTCCCATGATGCTGTGTTGTTTACAGTTATGTGTACAATACAGTTCCATACCCATATATGTATTACAGAGATGCAAAACTCCTAACATTAGTGGCATCATCTATTAATATTTCAAGTAAAACTTCATCCTATATCTCAAGCCAGAAAGTGCTGACAAATCACATATACTGTACATCTGTTTGCAAACTAAAAGTTTCTTAACACAAAATACACCTAGACCATTTCATGACATGTCAAGATATAGATTACATTATAGCTGATGCATTTTAGAATAAAGAACAAATCAAGGAAAAGGACTAAAATGGCTGGATTTGTGAGTTAGATTTGCCTGAAGCTGACATTTCAGCCACCTACATAAAATGCCTTCATGTGTCATTGTGCTGACCTCTTCAAACTTTCCTCTAGTCGAGGTAAAATAGGTAATTGGCCTGTAGGTCTGTGTCTCCCTACATTAGCCATCATACTCTACTGAGATGTAATCTGCAGGATCCAAGGTATAAGGGAGGATTGGTGAAAGCCTCTTTGAGGTTGATGACTGCTGAGTGCTAGAATACTAAATCTCTCAACTGAATACAAAATCACACTTCAGACACTTTTTCTTCTCCATGTACTCTTTTCTATATACCCTGTAGGAGACCACCTCCATTGGCTGGTAAATGTTTTATGGAGCTCTCCTCCCTCTTTGCATTTTGTAAGTGTGTAATTGAGTGTGTTTGAGGGTGCACCGATGTTGTTGCTGTATTCATCTATGTGGAGTCATGCTGTGCAGTACTCTGCCACGTGGCTGCACAACACCCTGCTGTGTGTGGGTGTAGTTCAAGCAGATGTAAAAGTTTGAAGAACAATCCGTGCTGAAGTGCAAATGGATTTGAATGAGTCTTTTTGAAACATCAAAGTACGTGTGCTGGCTTGTGCTTGTTTTTGATTATATACAGTGTACATACACGTTTCAATCCTATGTGTGAGGACATCTTTGACATTTACATTTAAAGGTACATAAAAAACATAGTTTTAATGATTAAAATTCAGACTTTGACTGGCAAAGTTTGTGACTCTAATTAGTAAAACCCTTGCTGAGACGGAGTAAGGGGAATGACACACGGTATGTGAAGCTATCTGAGCTTAGAGACATGAAAGATGGCTAACTCAATTATATACTTATATATAGGTTGTATATGTGTGTGTGTGTGTGTGTGTGTGCGTGCGTTCGTGCGTGCGTGCGTGCCTGTGCTCGTGTGTGTGCATGCATACGCATGATTGTACACTGCTACTTGCACAACCTAATAGCTCATTTAATTAATAAGAAAGATGTGTACATGTAGATATGTACACATCTTTCTTCTATTATTTTCTTCTTATATACTTTCTTCTACACTTTTTTCTATATTTAGTTAACATTTCTGAAAAACAAAGAGAATAAGGAAAATTCCCTGTTCTGTAACTGCTTATGTTGTGCAGAATGGTGATGGTGCTGAAGCCTATCCAAGCTGATACTGTATCACAGGCAGAGTACAGAGTACTGCTAAAGTTGCTATTTCATCACCTGGCCATACAGAAAGACCATCATTCTAACTCACATTCAATGAAGATGGGAAAGTGCATACATGCTTAATGGAGAAAAATAACTCAGCGCTCTTAACTATGAGGAAGACCGTGTACACTGAATACAATTTCTGGGGCACTTCAACACCAAACACAAAGCCAAATGTGCTGACTTTAGACACTAAGAAAAGCAGCAAGCAGTCCAAGAATGAAAAGAAATACTGGTCTCAAGAGAATATGTTCAATAGAAATGGTTAAGCAGTGAAAGTCAGTTATTGCAGTGGATGAAAAAGCCTCAAAGTGTTTTTAGGAGCATTTTTAAGGCAGAGTAGGTTGACCAGAATTTTTTTTTTACAAATGTCATCATATCAAGAAATACTATCTCTGACTGGGCCAGTTATCTGGCTTGAAATCTGATAACACACCTTGGGGAAGAAGTATTCAGTTATGTGGAAGAGTCAGTAGATGATGGTGAAACCAGTGTCCTCGGGTTATCACCCATAATCACAGCAGATAAGTTGTTAAAACTAAAAATAGAATGTGTAGAGTGTATGTATGTATGTATGTATGTATGTATGTATGTATGTATGTATGTATGTATGTATGTATGTATGTATGTATGTATGTATGTGTATGTA
This sequence comes from Antennarius striatus, assembly GCF_040054535.1. Classification (NCBI taxonomy): domain Eukaryota; kingdom Metazoa; phylum Chordata; class Actinopteri; order Lophiiformes; family Antennariidae; genus Antennarius; species Antennarius striatus. The sequence continues at coordinate 9,030,672 of NC_090781.1, read as the reverse complement.
TGTGTATATGTATGTATGAATACAAATGCAAATACACACACACACACACACACACACACACACACATTATAAGATTGTGTATTTACAGGTATACAGTTTACACAGGACAACCATGATGCTGATGTGACCCAGGATGAACTTGACTTTGATGCCACTGGTTCCAGCAGGTTTTTTAGTGTGAAAACAAGTTAAGGCTGGAGCATGATATCTATTAACTCTTAATACCTGTGTTTACCTCATATAATTTGCTTTGCTTTGGTTAAAACCTCTGCAAACATTTTGGTAATTACTGCAGACAGCCAGATCAATGGACATTTCATGGGATAGCAAATCTAGAAGTTATACAATTGCTACAAGAAGGCTAACAACTGAACGTCACACTCTGCTTTCTAACTTCAATAAACAAAGCGCATAGTTGTCTCTATCACAGCACGGATACTTATCATTAACCACACGGGAAAGGGGAGACAAGGCTTGGAGAAAACACTTCACTACATTTAAGTTATCTTCAGTGCTGCACCCTGCCACTATTGTGCACACTGTGAGGTAAAAGGTGAGGCACATAATCTAGACTAATCCAAAAAAGATTAACCTTGTCTCTGATTTAGGAAAGTATTTGACAAAATAATAGTTGACTTATAAAGTTGACTTTGAAAGGTGACGGACAAGATGTTTGCTCAGCTATCGATTTGTATCAATCACGTACATGGGTATGTGTTCCTTACTTTGACAGAAGGATTCACCACACCTAACATTTAGTTGTATTCCCTGCAGCACCCATCACTTTCAATACATGTACTGTCGCCATTTGTTCTATGAGGATTTCAGTAAATAAAATTCCATAATTAACCTGTGCAAGGTGAATCTAGATAATCCCAAAATTATGATTTTGTAGTTTTGACAGGGAAACAGACAGGATGTTCCATCAAAGGCAAATAGACAGGGCTCTACTGCTGCTTTTTCAGATTAAAGATTAAAAACTAGAATATTTTATCATCAACACCAAAGTGAATGGGTTCTTTCACAGCAAAAGGCTGTTTTGAAATCAGTCAATCAATCAATTAATCAAGTTTTTTCAAAGAGCTTAATCATGGCAACAGACATTTCAAAGTACTTTGACAAAAAAATCCAACTGAACCCTCCAGAGCAAGCATAAGCGACAGCAGTGGAGAAAAACTCCGTTATTGAGGAAGAAACTCCGGGCAGGACCCAGACTCTTTTGGGCCAAGGCCCAAAAGAATAAAAACGAAATACAAGGAAGATATCGACAGGGTGAGAGAAAGAGAGAGACAGACAGAAAGAGTGGCAGATAGGCCAGATAGAGTCAGTGTCTTTCTGGTTATGGTTAGATGATTTGATGCAGACGCTTAAGTGGGGACAGGAAAGTCATGCTGCTTTCATCGACTCCTCGGTTGTTGTCTTCAATATATGCTCCCCATTATGTAGTTGGTTAATTCAAAGCACAATAAAAGCTGCATGGGAAGAACCCTGTGTTTTGTCTCTTCCAATACAATTTATCATTCATAACAAGCGTTATGCACCGTTCATATCAATACAGTCCTTGGGATCCTGATTTGTGTTCCAGAGCACAACATTTAGGGTCAGAAATCTCCAAGTCAGTTTTTACTGAGACTATTGGTTTTATTAGCAATCATCACATATTAACAAAGACATCTTGAAAGTTAGTTTTCATATTTAATCTTGTCCTCTTCGGGGCTAGTTTTTGAACTAATTAACTAAGTTTTAAACTAACTAGTTTTTGAACTTACTAACTAACCCACTAGGTCTTAAACAAACTAGGCTCTACACTATCTAGGTTTTGAACCAATTAGGTTTTGAGCTAACCCACCACGTTTTGAACTAACTAACTAACTAACTATGAGTTTAACTTACTGGGTTTTGAACTAACTAGGTTTTAAACTAACTAGGTGTTAAACTAACTAGTTTTTGAAGTTTTGAACTAACTAATTAAATAGGTTTTAACTAACTAGTTTTTGAACTAACAAGCAAACAAACTAACTAACTAGGTTTTGAACAAATTAGGTTCTAATCTAACTAGGTTTTGAAGTAACTAGTTTTTGAGCTAACTCACGAGGTTTTGAATTATTATTTAACATAAACAGTGTATTAATGTTTTTGTTTAATTATTATTTATGTTTATTTTCTATGTTTAAACTGTTAATGTTTACACTGTACGTTTGCATTTTTATACCAATCCTGCCTTATGTGCTTTGAATTGCCCTTTGGGAACAAAACATTTTTATTTTTTTTTAAATAAGGCCAGTAAAATGATATGCATTAGAACATGGTGAGCTTTTACTTTCCAAGGGCAGTGAGTAATCCTCACTGTGGATCCTTGGACATTGAAGATGATTCCTATGATGACTTAAGAACGGAGGTCGGACTCAAAAATGCAGACAACTCAGCAAAGCATGGCTCAAATGATTTATTCAACGAAGGGATCAAGAGGAGTTGAAATATTTGAAGCACCAGAGCAGTAATTGAAACCCAGGTCTCGTATGTGGTGGGCAAGTAGATGACAGTAGACAAAATTGACTTCTTGTAGCAGGCTACAGGAACAACAGATGGTGAGATCCAAGGACAGGACGGCACAAGGCTGTGGCAAATGGCGTAATCCCAGCAGACATGAGACAGTCACAGCAGCTTGAGGCATGATTGCGGCAGGGAAAGAACTGAGCAGACAAGGTAGGTCAGAGTAACAGAACACGTAACTATCAAGTCTACAGTATATACAGTGCCTTGCGAAAGTATTGGCCACCCCAAGAACTTTTTAATATTTTTGCCACATTTCAGGGTTCAAACTTAAAGATAACAAACTGAAAATATTTTTCAAGAATCAACATGTGACACACAATTGTGAAGTGGAACCAAATATATATTCAACATTTAATATTGTGTTTACAAATAAAAAACTTAAAAGTAAAATGTGCAAAAGTAGTGCCCCCCTGTTCTCTCTTCTTGAAAAATATTTTCAGTTTGTTATCTTTAAGTCTGAAGCCTGAACAGGCAAAGTGTCAACATGTTCTTTTGGGGGGGGGGGGTAATTTCGCAAGGCACTGTATTTCATTGTCATTGGTGATGGGTACCCAATACCAAATATTACTGATTCATTACTCAACCAAATATGAAATGTGGTCACAATCCTCCATTTGTTTCCTAAAGATCTACAATGTACCATTTAAATCCAATTGTAACATACTGTATTTGATACACTCCACTTTTCAGGATTTTGATGCTTCTACATTACAAATATGACTTTTTTTTCCCAACCCCCCCCCTGATATTTACAATTAGAAACATGTATCTGCATTTTCAATGTGAAAAAAATCTCGATTTAGCCATAATTATACATGTTAAAGCTCCTTATAGACAATTTTTTTGACAAATTTGTCAGAAGGTTCTATCCATCCATCCATTCTCAACGGCTTATCTACGGCCGTGTCGCTGGGGGTAACAGTTTCAGGAGGGATGCCCATACTTCCCACTCCCCAGACACCTTCTCCAGCTCCTCCGGGGGGATCCTGATGCGTTCCCAGGCCAGCCAAGAGACATACTCCCTCCAGCATGTCCTAGGTCCTTCCCCGAGGTCTCCTCCCGGTAGGACATGCCCAGAACACCTACCCAGGGAGGCATCCAGGAGGGATCTGGAACAGATGCCAGAGCCACTTCAGCTGGCTCCGCTCGAGGTGGAGGAGCAGCGGCTCTACTCTGAGCTCCTCCCTGGTGACTGAGCTCCTCACCCTATCTCTAAGGGTGCACCTAGCCACTCTGAGGAGGAAACTCATTTCAGCCGCTTATATCCGGGATCTTGTCCTTTCAGTCATGACCCAAAGCTCATGGCCATAGGTGAGAGTAGGAAAGCAGATCGTCTTGCGACTCAGCTCCTTCACCACAACAGACCTGTACACCGACCGCATCACTGCGGAAGCTGCACCGATCCGTCTGTCAATCTCATGCTCCTTCCATTTCTCAATCGTGAACAAGACCCCAAGATACTTAAACTCCTCTATTTGGGGAAAAGACTCTCCACTGACCTGAAGAGGCCACTACACCTTTTTCCGGCCGAGAACCATTGCCTCAGATTTAGAGGTGCTGATCCTTATCCCACTCGCATCACCCTCAGCTGCAAACCATCCCAGTGCACGCTGAAGGTCCAGGTTTGATGAGGCCAACAGGACAACATCGTCTGCAAAAAGCAGAGATGAAATCCTTTGGTCCCAAAACCAGACTCCCTCAGGATTCTGACTGCACCTAGAAATTCTCTCCATAAAGATTATGAACAGAACCTGTGATATAGAGGGCAACCCTGTCAAAGTCCAACATGCAGCTGGAACAGGTCTGACTTACTGCCAGCAATGCGAACCAAGCTCTGGCTTCGGTCATAGAGGGACTGGACAGCTCTCAACACGATCAAATGCCTTCTCCAGATCCAAAAAAAACATGTGGACTGGTTGAGCAGACTCCCACGAACCCTTGAGCACTCGAAGAAGAGTGTAGAGCTGGTCCAGTGTTGTGCGACTGGGAAGAAAACTGCATTGTTCCTCCTGAATCCGCGGTTCGACTATAGGTCTAATTCTCCTCTCCAGTACCCTGGAGAGGAGGATTAGGCTTTCCCTGGGAGGCTGAGGAGTATGATCCCCTATAGTCGGAACACACTATAGTGGGTCCCACTTTTTGAAAAGAAGGACCGACGCACCGGTCTTCCAATCCAGAGGTACTGCTCCCGACTGTTATGCAATGTTACAGAGACGTGTCAACCATGACAATCCCTGCACATCCAGAGACTTGAGGTACTCAGGGCAAATGTCATCCAGTCCCGGTGCTTTGCCACCTAGGATTTTGGCAACCACCTCGGTGACTTCAGCTTGGGTGATGGACGAGTCTGCCTCTTAGACCTCAGGCACTGCTTCCTCTGTGTAAGACATGGTAGCGGGATTGAGGAGATCCTCAAAGTATTCTTTCCACCGCCCAACAATATCCTCAGTCGGGGTCAGCAGCTCTCAGCCTCTACTGTAAACAGTGTTGGCTGTACACCACTTTCCCATCCTGAGGCGTTGAATGGTTTGCCAGAATTTCTTTGATGCCGACTGACAGTCCTCCACCATGACCTCCCCGAACTCCTCCCAGAGTTTTTGTCTGCGTGACTACTCAAGCTGCAGTACGCCTGGCCTTCCTGTACCTGTTAGCTGCCTCCGGAGTAGTGCAATTCAACAAGTTTGATAGGACTCCTTCTTCAGCTTGAGGGCATTCCTTACTGTCCACCATCGGGTTCGGGGGTCACCGCCTCGACAGGCACCAGAGACCTTGTGACCACAGCTCTGAGCAGCCACTTCGACAATGGAGGTGGAGAACATGGTCCACTCTGTCTCAATGTCCCCAGCCTTCTGCGAGATATGAGAGAAGCTCTCCCAGAGGTGAGAGCTGAAGACCTCACTGACAGAGGCTTCTGCCAGCTTCTGTCAAAACACATGTGGGGCTGCCGAGTCTGTCTGGCCCCCGGCTCTGCCAGCGGATCTAGCTCCCCACCAGGTGGTGATCGGTTGACAGCTCTGCCCGTCTCTCCGATACACGCAGTGGGAGGTCTGATGATACGAAAATTAAGTCGATCATCAACCTCCGGCCTAGGTTGTCCTGGTGCCATGTGCACTTATCACATCCCTGTGGCTGAATAAGGTGTTTGTTATGTACAAACTGTGACTAGCACAGTAGTATGATAACAGAACAACATTTATGTTCAGATCGGGGAGGCCCCAAGCTCCCTGATAAGAAGGTTTCATTAGACCTTATTTTTCCAAAAATTAGATTTTTCTGGCAATTACTTCATGAATCAGGCTTTGAAGGGTTATGGGAGCATGTAAATGTCAGCCAGCCACAGGAATATTCTGTGGAGCTGTCCATAAATTAAATATTACTTTCATGATTGTAAGCAATTTTCAAGAGTTTGCGATAGAATTTGACAGTTTAGCTTCCATCCTCATGACACCTCACAACAAAAGACCACAACAACAACCGTCTTGTATAGGTGGAGACACCCGATCCAAGCAGCTGATTGTATATTATTTGAACAACAAAAGAAATTGTGCACAAACTGTCTATAAACCAACTCAGAGAAGCACATCTTGTACAGTGGTCACACAATTACTGTAGATCTTAACTGTTCGTTCGAAAGCAAACTGAGAGAGAAAATGTCAATCTTGATTGGGTCAGTTCCATACAAGAAGTAGTTTCTTTATGGAAGACTCCCAGTATACACTGCATGAGCAAGATGGCAAAGGCCATGTTAAAAATGACGCCAAAACATGTTAAACTAGTTAAGTATACCAAAAATCTGTCCCCTGTGTAGTCTTTGATGTAGTTGAGAAAACAGCTTATTCTAGACCAGGCATGGGCAAATGGCCCGCTGGCCATGTACTGCCCATTAGGCTTTGCAATCCAGCATGCCAAACTTGTGTGAACTATATAATTAATTTCATGAAATAAATATATTTGTAAAATAATGTTTAGAATAAGCCTTTCATAACGCCTTTAACACGTCATTTGCATTAGTAAAAATAAACACTCCACCCAACTGCTCCAGTCTAACAAACTAGTGTAAACTACCAGTGATTAATTTTATGAAATAAATGCTGTTGTAAAATTATTTTTACAATAAGCCTTTGCATATGTATGCTTTGCTGGCTGTTAAAGTGAAAACTTTTGAAATAATGGTTTTTACATGTCATTTGCATTAGTACAACTCCATAGTACTGTACACCATCCATCTGCTCCTCTGCTGGTCCACCTGTCAATTTTTTAGAACCCCCCCCCCCCAAGCAAAAACTTTGTCCATGCCATTCTAGATGCTCTCAGGCAACTTTCCAGCTCCCCCCGGGACCTGGAAACATTCCAGTGTCACATCACATATACAAATATTGAAGTGGGAAAATGCAAATATTATACCCAGAAACCAAAAGATGCACTGGATGTACTCCAACTGCCTAAACTTCCTCCTCCTAAGAGGTAGTAGTTCTACTCTACAAAATTTGCTGGAGATAAATTCACATCAAAAATATTTTTATAAAAAGATGATTGATGTTGAAATAAAGCCACTGTCCTCAGTGCTTTTTAATTCAAGCAAGGCAATCAGATATGTTGGGGCAGCAGTGGGGAGGCAGTGGCTCAGTGGTAGAGCAGGCTGTAGAGCGGGTCGTCCAATGCTCCAAGATCGGCGGTACGATCTTGGAGCATTGGGAAGTGGGAGGTGTCAGCTCACCTCCGGAGCACTGACAAAGTGCCCCCGAGCAAGGCGCCATACCCCCTTACAAGTTGCTCATTTGGGTGCACCCAGCAGGAGCTGCCTGCCACTCTACCTCCCACTGCATGCGCACAGGCCCCTTGTGTGTGATTGTGTTTTCAGGGTCTGTACACACTAACTAGCACATACATGTATATGCATGTGACTACCTAGAGTGTGCTACTGATTGAGGTTTACTGTTTTCACATTGTGTCTCGTGATCATGGGACTGGGTGTAACAAACAACAGTTCATAAGCTCTTTATCAGTAGTCCACTATGCAACATTTCTGTCATAAGGAATGTTGGCCTTTCACCTGATTTCATGAGACTTTCTTCAGTTATCACCAAACACAATGATACCAGAAGTCATTTGCACAGTATGAACAACGGTTGGTGAAATAACTCTATAATACTGTATGTTAGAAGTTTTTGGTTATCAGTTCATGATCAGCTTTACAACATAAGCTAGAATTTACACATTTACCCATAGATGCTATTATGAAAGGCCAACCCTACTGAATGATTAAAAAGATCACAAATAAAACACATCATAACAAATACATAAAAAAATAATAAGAGATTAAAAATACTTATTTGCCTGGAAGTTTACTAGGTTTTTTTTTTTCATGACAATTTGGAAGAACTAGAATGTTGTCTGCAGATAAAATGTACTCAAGGTGTATGAATAGACGAACCAATTACGAGATGCACATCTTCATGTGAAAAATTTTTTTGATTCTGTTTATCGAGTCTTGAGGACATATGGATGATCATAATATAGACCCATGTTTTATAGTAGAGAATATCAATACAGCTCTGGGCGTATGTCTTAGAAGGCTGAGTGGCTAGTGACACATACATACACACACGCACACACATACAAAAGGCACAAGGGCCTGTAGACATGCAATGAAGGGAGAGATGGTGACGTGAAGGACAACCATGTGGCAGCACCCTAAGAGCAGCTTGTGGGTTCAGTGCCTTGCCGAAGGGCACCTTGGCAGTGCTCGGGAGGTGAACTAGCACTTCTCCCACATTCCACACTTCACACTCCATACTTCAGGCTGGTCTTGAACCTGCCACCCTCCAGTCCCTGAACCAAGTACTTGTGGACTGGGCTGCTGCTACCCTAAAACAAAAATCCTGGAGGTACAATATGAGGTTGATGCATGGAGTGGATGGAGCAAGCCCCTATTCCATCTCCCTGTTCCAAAACTCAGTTTAACGTATAGTGACCCTTTTAAAATTTTTGCCTATGTCTTTTCTTTTTAAAAAACGATTTAAATTGAGAATAACACTTGGTCATAGCCAAAAGGAAGAAAAGCCATTTTATCTTCCAATCATGCACTGCTGTTTGCAGTTAAATTTACATCCTATTCCTGTAAACATTTGTAAAAATGTCTGGTAATCAGATATTTCCAGATTACACTGAAGTTTACAGTCATGTATCTTATGTCATGCGGTTATGAATGTCATTGAATGACATTAATAAAATAGCATATTGCCCATCTTTACTCCACATGTACCGAAATACAGTATATTGTTGTGTGAAGTAACTCAGATTCTCAAGCAGAACAAATGTGACATGGATGTTGAGAAACATAGAAATAAGAACAATCACTAAACTATGATGTCAAATATGAGAGCTAGTGTCTCGCTCCTCAGGGTGTTGTGTGGGAAGCATTGTTTGTCTTGTTTTAAGGTTCCAAGCAGGACAGAAAGCCAATTGGAAGTGTGATGCTGAATCTCACTTTTGCAGTTTCAGTCTTAGATATGTGGTAGCACCCATATTAAGAGAAACCAAAGAAGGCTCAAACAACTGTATTTGTATATGGAGTGCATTGAAAGCAATTAGCTGAATCATGCTTACATGCTTTCAGAGTAAATCTGTAGTAATATTTATGTCACTGGAAAATGACAGAAAATGCTCACTGCCATGCTTGTTTGAGGCATGAGACATATTGAATGGAATGGCAGCGAGACTAAATTCTGCCTCCAGACACAGAGGAGGGTAGAAAACATAGATGTTGATTTAGAATTTTCTGTAGATACAAAGGGAGGAAAGCCTCCCCCGGGTAATCCCACAAACACAGCTTGTCAAACAGTTTCTGGAGGCCTGTGTCTGACGCCACCCCCCACATTCGTTGATGAGATTTGTGGGATCCTTCTGCCTTACTTACTACCTTACTTATGCAAAGTCCAACTTTCTGAAATACCAATTCTCTTGAGAATGCAGGTAATTTACTGCCATCGAGATTAATTTGCTTCAACATCCATCCTGGTGTAGAGAGCAATCCTCATATCACCTGCTCATTACATGCCAACCTCATAACACCTCCCTAAATTGACGTGTATATCAGGTGATTATGGTATGCACATCAATGGTCAACGTCTGTGGTACACAGATACCATCCTATCTATCTCCTTCTCCACCAGATAACCATCCTGGTTATCTCAGGCTCCCCTATAGAGCAAGACCAGACAGACCAAACATTTGTGATACACCTGACACTGTCTTGGTTATCTCAGTTCCACTACGCGCCAAGAAGTCCAAGTATGCAAAGAGGCATCAGCCATGTTTTGACATTGGGCTCAAGAATTCTGTCACTGTGCACAAGGGGTATCTACTACTTATGGCCTCCACCAGGTGGGGTCTTACAATTATAACCCTTTCTCCACTTAACCAATGCCCATAGATTGAGCAAATCCCTCAAAAACTGGTGATGTGGCATGACAGTGCCATTTAAGAACCTCAGTTCTCTATTTCTGACAGTACACATAGCCCAGTCATCTGCTGCACCTCCCTGAGTGGTACTACAGGCAGCCCTTCGGGTGGACACGGCTTTATTGGATTCAATAATGAATGAAGCAACAGATCTAGATTATGTGTGCCCAGCCAAAGCATTTGAGTCACAACATGGGATGTTCCACACTGTGCCATTCAGTATGTTTGTGTTAGACATATGGATAAGATAAAAACTCAGAGTCACTGACCATTCCTGTATTCAAGCAGGAATGTTTAAGGCTAGGATAGTTCACTGATCACAGAAGCGATTCAGCATTATAATAAGGCCGCAAAGACTCCACCCACAAAGTTGCAACTTCTGGGTAGTGTTTGTGTAAGCACTATTTATTTTGATCCATCAATATTTACCCTATATTGACTGAATGTTGCAGCTTCACTTTCTCTGCAGCACCATCCTGAGCAGTATAGAAGGCACTATGAGGCAGCATACATTCATGGTGCCATAACAGGATCAATGGACAGATAGTCAACAGCCCAAGTTAGGGAGTTCTCTATAATGTCTATGAGACTTACATCTGAAGATTCCAACATGACCAGTGTTTCTTGCAAAGGTACTATCTTTCGGCTAGCATGAACCACCATGTGTATGGAATTTGTAAGTGGACAGAGAGAGATAAGGGACCACGTAACCTACAGGTCAAGTGCATAAATTCAGATGGTAATAGTATAAAATGGGGCCACAGTTGGAGCCTGATATAAAACCTGGAGATTTCTCATATGAAAAAGGTAACAGTAGTTTATTAACTATCTCAATGTCACTAATGAAAAAATCTGCTTTTAGATTTTACTTGAAAAACCATTTTAATAAATATTAAATATTAACAATTAAAAGTCAAACAAAATGCTCTATTATATTAGTCATGACTATAAGACTATATAAAACTATCTTCTTTTGCTAATTTTGTTTTGTGATAGTAGCAATTTCTGAACAAAACTAAGCTTTCACCTTGAAAAGCTTTACGAAAAATTATTCAGCTGGAAATATTTTTTTGGAAATAAAAGCATAACCTTTGAACAGGAGACCATTGACTGCCACAGGCCATCATCACAATGAATTAATATTCACAATTCAAAATTTAGTCTCGTGCTTTATTATATCTAATAAAGATATAATCCAGAACAATTTTCAATTTTCACAAACACCATCACCTTTTCTGCATGATATGTGTTACATTAGTGACCAGCAGATGGTGCTATGACTTCAATAAAAAGATATTAACGTGGCCACTTTTCCCGTGAGTTCAGAAGAGTGTTTATAGACATGGAATTAAGAAAACCCCAAACCCATGAAGAAATATGAAGTATTCAATACAGGAAGTTGTCATCATTAATTATGGTATGAGTAATCTGATTTTAATATTGTGAACATGCAGTAATTAAGAGAGATAAGTTGTGCCAATGTACACAAAAGTCCTATTCAATGTTCTTTCCCAGATTTGCACTATTTCACATTTTAAACAACTCAGATAAGCTTCAAACAAGTCAAGCAAATGTTTATCCAACCCCCCAGGATGCATCAATAAATTTAGCACAGATGGTGGGTAAACATTTCTTCATAACAGATTGTATTGTTCATCTCTACAAGCTATTTTACAAAATTATCATCTGTGTTAAATTTTAGAGTTTGATATACAGTGGCACCTATACTTATGAATGTCTCTACTTATGAAATGTTCTAGTTATGAAATTTCTCAGCAGGAAAATATTGCCTCTCGTTACGAAAGAAATTTCCACTTACGTAAGGTAAAAATACAGTATCGGCTGATACTCGCAGCTCTCACAGGTTCCTGAATGCAACATTCTCATAGCTGCTCTGCCATTGGCTATTACCTAGTATCTTCCTGGCATCGCATTGGCTAAGAGGTACCTCCGTGTGGCGCTAGATGAGTGTTTATGCAGGCTCCTCGTCATTCAGCTCTCGACCCGTGAGGTGTTCTGGCAATTTTGCACAAATATACTACATTAACTTTTAGAGTATTCGCTATGGACCCCAAGAAAGTGACGGAGAAAAGAGGAAAAGAAAAGATGAAGAAAATAATTTTTTTGTCCGTACAAACAAAGCAAGAGATAATAGAAAAGCCTAAAACAGGGTTGCATTTGGTTGATCTCGCCAAAGAATATGGCCGTAATGCATCTACAATCGCCATGTTATTAAAACAAAAGGAAGTTTAAGGAGTTTAAGGCATTGCGTGGGTGGTTTGAGAAGTTCAAAAGTAGGACTGGAATTCAATCTGTTGTTCCGCATGGTGAGGCAAGAGCCCATGAACCAAAGAGGGCAAAAAACCATGAGGACAGCAGTTATTAGGTAAATGACCATCATTTTTATTCTTTACTCTAGTCTTTGTTTTTTACGTTAAGCACAACTCTCATTTATTGTGTAATAATCTAATTGTAAGATGTATTTGTTACATGTTTTGATGCATTTTTATGCTTTATAAAACATTTATGTAGGAATTTTTGGGGGCTTGGAATAGTGTAGAAGAAACTACTTACGTAATTTCTTCCGGAACCAATTAATTTCGTAAGTAGAGGTACCACTGTACAGTTTAACTTCATAGTCGCATCAGCATTTAGAGTAAGTCTGACTAACTACTATTAAATTGGAGCTAAAAATATCGTTAATGTGTTTTGTCTTTTTATACGTGGGCCTCCCTAACGACCAACTGCAAGTACAGTACTGTGCTTATTACAATAGATACAGACAATGCATCTATCAAGATTTAGCAATATCTGAATTCCACTCAGTGATTGTTCACATGAACGCTAAAATAAGATGATGTGCAAAATGAGCCAAACTGTAAGATGTACTGTATATGTAAGAATAATGCCTGCTTCCTGCTGAACAACATTGCGGAAATATAAAAGGGTATGCAATTTGAGGTTTGCTCATATTCTGTCTTTAATCTGCAACCATATCAGTAGTTCCAGCTATACATGTTTATCCTTACTAGCCAAATTTATTGTGAGTTCCTGGTCTTAGGCCTCTCACTGTTGAAACAAGCCTTAGTGCCTGAAGGTGCACTGAGTGTTGGTTTGCTGACACCTAGAGGTGATCAGCGGAACATGTGTAAATCGACCACAAACACTTGACACCTCTCATTGTCCTTTAAATGTCTGGGGTAAATGTGGCTTCTTACTCAGCATCTGGACTTCAGTAGTCTGGTTCTCTTTCTGAGTGGAGGAGATGGAAACAACAGTCGTAACATTGAAGTGCTAAGACACATTCACTTGTGGACAAAATCATGACAGAGTCACGTCGTGGGTTAATTTTGCTGCACATAATTTAAAAAAAAAAATCTTCTCTTTGATTGAACAGTTAGAATATTATGGTATGCAATTTCTGATATAATATTTAGAGATGAGCTGGGAACTTCACTGAAATAAGCACTGATAAAATTTTTTATCGAGTATTAACCAAAAAAATACATACCTGTGGTAACAAGAAAATTAATGAAAATGTTTAGTCCTCACTTATTCATTTAATATTAATTTAAGTGTGTAAAATACTTGCTCTAGAAGCAATTGTCCTAATCGTGTGTTTAATAATATCAATAACACAATCAATTACTTTGACAGATAAAAGTTTTATAATTTGGTAAATTACTCTTAAGATTTACCACACAGAAGTCCAACACTACTTCCAGCCCCCTAACCATATACAGTACAAGTTTCTGCTCCTCACTAATCATATCCAAAAAATGAAAAAGAAAACACCTTAAAACAGACGTCTTTCATAAATTTCAGTCACCATAATAAAAAGTAAACCAAAATCAATAAATCAAAGCTATTCATCATAGTCCAATTTAGAAGATGTCATTGCACTACTAAGTCATTGGGCTTGTTGTTGCTCAGTGCTTCTAAATTATTTTCCGTTGCGCCCCGCCTTGCAAGAGAAAACAATTTACACCCACCATTCTCCGCCGCAACTACATCATCTTACGAACTGCTTTATCCGCTGTAGCGGGTTACGGGGAGCTGGAGCCTATCCCAGCTGTCTTGGGGAGTGAGGTGGGGGAAACTCCGGGCGCGACGCCAAGACACACAAAGACAGATAACAATGCACGCTCACACTATGGGCATTTTGGAACGGCCAATTAACCTGAATTGTATGTTTTTGTAGGTGGGGGGAAGCTGGAGAACCCACGCAGACACATGGAGAACATGAAAACTCTGCACAGAGCGGGACTCGAACCTGGTATACCGCCTTGCTGTGCAGCGACAGCGCTACCCACTGTGTCACCGTGCCACCCCAAATAACATCAATTGTCTATAAAATTGTTAAGTACAACTCTGCATTGCATTTAATCCTTATTAACATTAAAGATAACAAAAAAGAAATATAGTTCAATTTATATCAAAGAATAATTTTACTAATATTATTTTTAATCCCTCACAGAAAAGTTGTAAGTGCACCAATTTGCCTGAAATGTAAAAAAAATCCTTGGTTAAACTGTAAACATTTTTGAACAACTTATTGCACCATTTGATACTGAAAAATAAAATAAAACAAAAAACCAATAAATAATTTTTAAAAAATTAAAATTCAGTTCACCAACATTAACTGAGGTGCACAATATATAAAACACTTTAACCTACAAAACTAAAATGAATAAAAAAATTTGTGGTGATTTTTTTTTCTTTTTCTTTTTATCAAAATGAGGAAGTCAGGATTAATTGCTACAATGAGCCTGTTTGGGCAGTGCACAGCTTCTCGGGTTTGAAGCATATAACCAAACTCTCAGCTCCTGCTCAATGTTTCAGCTCCTCTGTTAGGGGGGGGGGGGTTTCACTGAGAAGTTTGGTACGCCACCTTATATGATGCTAATAGAGCTCGCTGGTTTACTGCAGTAGCATTCACAAAGCAAGATGATTATTGGCAATATTCGGCACGTTTTTACTTAAAAAACTCAGTGTGACTGGGGTGTAATGTCTTTAAGTTGCGCCTTCATTTATTAGGCTTCATGCTGTCTGCTGCCACCATTTTTAGACACAGTAAACACACCAGCCTGTAGTCATAATGAAGCCCACCGCTACAGAACATTCTTTATAGTTCCTCAAGCTAATACTCCCTGTGTACACCTGACAATGGAGAACGCCACTGCCAACTACTGTAGTGGATGTGCAATTACACTTTATTCTAGTAAGGCAAATAAAAACATGTTCCCCAGAGTGACAGGTGCCCCCCTAGCATTGCACTGTGCCATTTGAGAAACACTGTTTTAGCATAAGGTTTAGCAGAAAAAGAATAACCAATGTTTTAAGGCAATGCTAAATCTGCTTCAACATCCATAATGGTTGTGACAAAATGACAAAGATTGCACCGCGTAATTTTATGTCTTCCTCTGTTTTAGCTACAGTATTCGTTCTTGTAATAGTTTGACTTCAGAATACATTTTTCAGTTTCTTCTACGAAAAAAGAGATTTTCTTATTTTCATGATGGTGAGTAAGTGGAAACTTTTGTATCACTTTCCAAGTTGTGCAATGAAGTGTTGTTACATACACGCCCATCAAATGAAAACGAGAAACTGTTGTGATGTTGAGAAAGAAATAAGGTCAGGAAGAATAGATTGCTCTTTTTTTTTCTACCTTCTGAGTTCTGCACCATTCAAATGCAGACAGTTTGGATGTGCGGATACTAGCTCTTGTAAAGTACTAGTATTATCATGAAAAAAAAAAAAAATCTTGGCCCGCAGAAAGATTGGAAGACGTGCAAGATGTGAGTGAGATCACTAAACCACATGTTTGTTGAAGGTCTGGCATCATCTGAGACATTGTGAGGTCATTAGATGAACCTCTGAAGGATATTTTATTTTACCCTTGTGCACAAGCAATGGCAGTGTGGGAATTTTGCAAGTAAGTAAGCATTAAATTCATATTAAACCTTTACTCAGAGTTAAACGTTTAATAATGTTAATGTTTTTCAGTCTGTCACATTTTTAATTTAACATAACAGTGAGAGAACCCTCAGCATTACTCAAGAAGTGAAAAAAACTTCTTGCAATTCTATCTTTTCACTTTCACCCACTGCATCATTGTGGATAGATATTTTTTATATATGTGTCGAAGAAATAGACGGAATTTCATTGCTGCAATCCATCCTAGTTTTAGTTCCTCTAGAGTCATCAACCACATAACTTCTGTCATCTAAGCAAAGAATTATGCTACTCAGGAAGGACAACCTTTACTTTGATTAGCAATGAATTCTTCCCTGAAAATGCACCCTGTGATATTTTTGCATTGATTTAATTAATTACTTTTTTTTAACTTTATGTAACAAAGAAATTCCAAGCTGCTTTTCATTATTGACATTTTCATCAAAACACAGATGTTCAACGTCAGGACAGTTAGGACCCAAAGGATCACTAGGCAAGAAAATATATCATAAAAAAGTAAGATAGTAGCTCTGTAGCAGATGGAAGTGTGGCAACAACTGAGAATTATAGTATCTGCATATGACAAATGCTTCTGTACATCAGAATCACTCCAATCCAAAAAGGAAGAATCTTGCTGCACTATCCAGATCACAAGGGTGTGCTATCTCCTCTATTGTCTCTCTTGACGCATCTCCCCTATTTCTTTACCTCACACTAGCTGAAAAAGAGTAAAACATGTACATCCATCTAACTTCATTTAAAGAAGTATGAAATACTCAATACACTCCCTGTCATCTACAATCAGAAATAAATTATCAATTATCTGTTGAAATTAAATCAAACAATTCCTAAATTATCAAATGGCACACCCGGAGTGGTGTATGGTGGTTATGTAAATTAAAGTCCCTGGGAAAGTACTGAACAGATGTTAGAATTAAACCCTATAATCTCTCATCAGTGATAAATTCAAAACATGGAATGAGCCGCAGCTAAATTTGTAACCATGTTTTCATGAGACAAAATCACAAATAAGGAAAGTATCTGAGTATAAAAATGCATCTGTTAGTCCTTAGTCAACATCAAATGAAGTATAACAAATGAGCAGAGAGATTAGGACCATTACCACATCCCACACTCACTTCTATTTTATTACAAGATATATAATGACATTTTGTGCAGTGTATTAAAATAGTGCTTTTAAACACAGATTATTTTTGATATTGATGCAATCAACTATTTTTGTGTGTTTTCAGGAATTCCTACTGCTGAATGTGATTAACCCAGAAGACATGCTAGTTTGTTCTGAAAATTTATAGACATAGACACTCCCATCAACTTCCAGTGTTATGTTGATGATACATAATTGTATCTATCAATCAAACCTGATGAAGTCAGTCAGTTGGGCAGGAGTGTGTCAAAAAGACTAAAGATTGAATGACCAATAACTTTTTGCATCTAAACTTTGGTAAAACTGAGGTCATTTTCTCGGCCCAAAAACGATTAGGGATGTAGTGCCCAGTGACATAATTGTCTTGGATGGCTTAACTTTTGATGCCAAAACCACTGCGAGGAACCTAAGTGTCATCTTTGATCAAGATCTGTCGTTTAACTCACACATAAAACAGGTTTCTAGAACGGCCTTTTTTCCATCTCTGAAACATTGCTAAAATCAGGCATACTTTAAACGGAATGATGCAGAGAAATTAATCCATGCTTTCATCACTTCCAGACTATATTACTGTAACCCACTTTTTCAGGCTGCCCGAAAAAGTCACTGAAGACACTACAACTACAGTGATACCTCTACTTACGAAATTTCTCAGCAGGGAAATATTACCTCTACTTATGAAAGAAATTTCGACTTACGTAATGTGAAAACACAGTATCGGCTGGCACTCGAATCTCCCACAGGTTCCTGAACGCAACATTCTCATAGCTGCTCTGCCATTGGCTATTACCTATTACGTATCTTCCTGGCATCCCATTGGCTAAGAGGGATGCCACTCCACCTCTGTGTGGAGCTAGATCGGTGCTTATGGAGTGTCTCGGCCTTCGGCACTCGACCCATGAGGTGTTCTGATAGTTTTGCGCAAATACAATAACTTTTTGAGTACGTATTCACGATGAACCCCAAGAAAGTGACAGAGAAAAGAGGAAAGGAAAAGACGAAGAAAAGAGTTTTTTTATCCATACAAACAAAGCAGACTTACTGCCAGCAATGCGAACCAAGCTCTGGCTTCGGTCATAGAGGGACCGGACAGGTCTCAACACAATCAAATGCCTTCTCCAGATCCACAAAACACATGTGGACTGGTTGAGTGTAGAGCTTAGAAAAGCATAAGAAAGGGATGCGTTTGATTGATCTCACCAAATAATATGGCCGTAATGCATCTACAGTCGCCACGTTATTAAAACAAAAGGAAGTTTAAGGAGTTTAAGGCATTGCGTGGGTGGTTGGAGAAGTTCAAAAGGAGGACTGGAATTCACTCTGTTGTTCAGCATGGTGAGATAGGAGCGTATGAACCAAACAGGGCAAAAAACAATGAGGACAGCTGTTAAAAGGTAAATGACCGTCATTATTATTCTTTCTTCTTTTTTATGTTATGCACAACTCTCATTTATTGTGTAATAATCTAATCATAACATGTATTTGTTACATGTTTCGATGCATTTTTATGCTTTATAAAACATTTATGTCCGAATTTTTGTGGGCTTGGAACGGATTATTGCATTTGCATGGAAAACGCATCTCTACTTACTTAATTTACTACTTACGTAATTTCTTCCGAAGCCAATTAATTTCATAAGTGGAGGTACCACTGTAGTCCAGAATGCTGCTGCCTGTGATCTGACCAGGACCAGTACCAGAAACCATATTTCTCCTGTGTTGGCTTCTCTGCACCGGCTCCCTATGAAAGCTAGGATAGATTTTAAATACTCCTCATTTACAAAGCTCTTCATGGCCAGACACCGACCTATCTGAAGAAACTTTTAGTTCCATATAATCCATCTAGAGCATTATGCTCTCAACATACTGGCCTACTGGTGATTCCTAGAATATACAAAAGTAGGACGGGGGCTGGAGCCTTTAGCTATCAAGCCCCCCCTATTGTGGAACCACCTCCCTACCTCGGTTCGAGAGGTAGACACCCTCTCATTATTTAAGACTACACTTAAAATATATCTTTTTCAAAGATTTTTACAATTAGGGCGACTTAGGCTGCTAGATTATTTTCCTTATAGCCCTACTCTGCTGGAGACTCGACATCAAGACACACTGAGCTCCTCTGTCCTCCTTCTCTCTGACCCTCTTTCCTCCTCTCCAACCTCTGTGTCTCCAAGTATTCAATCACGCCCTACTAACTTGACTTCTTCCATGGAGTCTCTGTGCTCTATGTCCTCACAGGTTTTTCTCAGGTTCACCCCTCATCTGCCCATCCACTGTGGACCTGCTCCTCCAAGCCCACCAGTATCACACCTCATCTATCCAACTGCTGGGGTCCTGCTGCCCTTCTTCCTCCGTGCCACCATACAGTCATCCATGCAGCTTTAATTGCACTTTGAATTAACCAACTAAATGGTGGGGAACATGTATTGAAGACAACAACCCAGGAGTCGGTGAAAGCAGCCTGACTTTCCCGTCCCCACTTCAGCGCCTGCATCAAATCGCCTAACCATACCCATAAAGAAACTGACTCTATCTGACCTATCTGCCACACTCTCTCTCTTTCTCTTACCCTGTCCTTATGTTCATTGAATTTCTTTTCCACCCAACCGGTCAAAGCGGACGGCTGCCCAAAAGAGTCTGGGTCCTGCCCAGAGTTTCTTCCTCAACGAGGGAGGTTTTCCCCGCCACTGTCGCTTATGCTTGCTCTGGGGGGGTTCTGTTGGGTTTTTCTGTCTGTTAAAGCGCTTTGAAATGTCTGTTGCCATGATTAAGCGCTTTATAAATTAACTTGATTGATTGATTGATTGATTGATTGATTGATTGATTGATTGATTGAAAATTGTATTTGCTATCCAATCTTTAAATGTAAATGTAATCAACTTTATTATCCCAAAGGAAATTGTTAGTCCACTCTAGCACACATTGGTGGTTGGTCACATGTATATACAAAGTGGGTACAGGCCCTGTAACATGCACAAGGTGTCTGTAGGCATGCAAGTGATGGCAGAAACTCATTTATCTGGAGGCCCAGACTGGTTGAGGCCATTCCATCACTGCAGAGGGTATATTATCCTATACAGAAAAGTGTTGACAAGTAACTACACATGACTTTACTTGTCTATATAATGACACCATGTATAGACTGTAAGTTTGTACATACCAGAGTGACACGTCAATGAATGAAAAACATATGGTACAGACATAAATACTGGCCACTTTTCTCAGACAGCAACATTAAAATGATTAAAGGGGTTTGTGGGACAGATATTTTGACCGAGGGCAAAACAATAGTCAAAAACCAGGATAAATCGCTTTAGGTGAAAAGTAGACGACCTGCTGTTTTGTTCTACCCCCTGGTAGTAAAAATACTTTGCATTTGATTAGAATTGACTTACAATTTCCAGACTGTCATAAAGAAAGAATGCACGAAAGCACAGTGAAACAAGAGGAAAATAACAAATATGTAATATGTGAGTGGCTTTGTATGATTCATCCTTCCACTCCACCATTTCTGCTGGACCATGATTTATGGACTGAATGCAGATAACATGTGCAGATCAGCATGACAAACACAAAGAGTAGTGGGTGCATATGGTTAAAGGATTATAAAGGAGTCCAAACATTTAACCATACCTGTAAGCATAAGAAAGAAAAGCATTTTTTGCCAAAATGCAAAACACATTTTGTATGCACCATCGCACATAGAACTAGATGTGTATAATACCTTTAAGATGCCTGAATTACTTCATCTCAAAATGCTTGACTTGAAATGTTAGCAGCATTACCCATTGTTTGTAATAAGACACGTGACAACATAGTATCATGCTTACATTTCTCAAATTCAAAAGTACAAATAACAAACATAGGTTTTTGCACTTTGTCAGGAAAATTGATAGTTTGGTCAGACAAATCCAGGAAAATGACTGTTTATGTGTCGAGCTGTATCAGTGAGAAATGACAGCGGAGCCTCTGGTCTGACAAGAGTCAAAATGAGCATCAGAGTGGGAGTGGGGTGAACTATTACTCACATACTGCAGTGCACTGAGTTAAGCCAGCCACTCAGTAATAAAATGATTCACCAATAGAAGTGGAACTAATTAAAACCAGATGTTTGAATTATTTGGGAATAAGTATCACATCTTCACGTCTGTGTTTTTCAGATCAGCATATTTTCATTTAACCATCAAGACCCACCATTATTCAATTTCTAGTGAAAGCAGTGAACTGAGACATCATTACCTTCACTAACAAGGTCACTTTATGTTTTCACCGGTCTGCTTGTTGTGTTTGTTTGACTGCTGGCAGGACGTCGCAAAAACTACTTAACAGATTTAAAAAATAAATAAAAAACTATGTGGAGGGCTGGACATGTGGCAGGGAAAAAAATGATCAAATTTTCAACTGGATAAGAACAAAATAGCTGATCCAGTTACTTATTTTTTTAATTTTTACTTAATTCTTAAAATTGTCCAGGCACTATGAATAAATATTGTGACAGGTTTTGGTGAAACTTGTTAGAAGGGTTGGGTACAGAGCAAAGAGAAGCCACTTAAATTCTAGAGTGGAAACAGACATACGTGTTATTTTGCTTTTTAACATTGCAAAGTGATTTTTGATGGGATACCACAAAACTGGGTGGAAGGGTGGTGCAAGGAGCAAAGAAGGATTTTTCAGCCTTGGAGCAGGTATGTGCATGATTTTTTTTTTTTTTTGAGCACCTTATTTAAGTTAAAAAGGGCGTGTGCGTCATGTCTGGAGAAATTCACAAATGTACACAGACACGAATCAAACTGTAAAGTCCCATGATTGCTGTTTCTATTGCCATGGTAAGAAAGGGTTAGTTAAAGGGTATAAGGAAAAATGAGAAGGTTCATCTAAGTTCAAGAGAGCACGGTCCTAAGAGAGCAACTAAATGACTCCACATCCACACTGTTCAGAAAAAAAAAAAACTTATTGAATTTTAAATAAACAGACAGCAAGAACTGAAGCCAGCGATGAATTCAAACTGAGCCAAAAACTTTTACCAAGGCCAGATAGAACATAGTGGATAAACTGACAGGGAATAATTTACTGCTGCTGTCATTAATTATTCCTCTTTTTGTTTTTTTACTTATGTTCAGAAAGCCAACATTGATCCATCTGGTTATGATTTGTCTTAGTCTTGCAATTTAAAGTATTCAGTTGGCCTCAACGACTCACATTACAATAATCACAGAAGTAAAATTATGCTTATCTCAGACAGGGCAAACAGGGATCTACTATTCAAGCCACCCTCTATCTCAGCCATTCATCAGTATAATGGGCATCCTGTATGCCGCTAACACGTTTTACCATCACTGTGATTGACAGGCTCGGTGTCAATATTACAATCAATAACCTATTTACCTATCAGCATTCCCAATGGGAAAGTCAAATACAGGTTTTAAGGGTTGAAATATTTTATTTGTGTGCAAATGCTACAAAATATGAAGCTATGACTATGATTCTAGGTGTTTGTGTTTAAACACAAATGAAATGCTGCTGCACCACACACATACTGTATACATGCTCCTGCGTATAGAGTACACACACCATAGTAAAAATATGTAAACTGATCATGTCAGTTCAGGGAGGTGTCACATGTACACAGTTTTTGCACTCAGACATGATTATCCTGGTATTCGTGGTGGAAAGAAATTGTAATCAAGTGAAATTGTTTCAAAGTTTACTTAAATGTTTGACCTTTGATTTAAAGGTAAACAGCATTATAACCCTCAGCATTACATTTCAAAACATAAAATTTGAAAAAAATTGCGAGAACTGCCAGTGTTTTTCCCCAAACAGATATCAGACTACAGCTCATAATTATAATGCTTTTATTACATCTATGTCTAAATCTTTAACTGCTTTTAAATACTATTTGAGCCATAATTATCACATTTAAAAAAAATATTAAGGGTTTGGTTACAACTATGATAAATACTATCAACAGAAATTACATTTCCTAGTTAAGTAAGAAAAATTGCAAAACAATAAAAGAATACGCCATGCCAACACATACATGAGCCAGATATCAAAGAGCTGTTCCCACAAAACAGTGACAACACTGTGTCATCGTCCTAAAAAGCAAAGGTCACATCAGTCTCATGGCAGACAGCTGTTAACACGTGTACTCATTTTCATCAGTATTCTCAAGAGTCCATGAAACCTGAGTCTGAGCATGTGAAGTCACAGAACCAAATTCCAGGAACTTAATCAGTCTCAAGTCACTCAGCAAAGTCGACAAGCTTTTACATAAAAGAGTCTTGTGTGTTACTTAAACTAAACAGAACCCATCTTCTATTAAAAAACTGTTTACCTGGCTCATTTATTTATGATGCAATTCATGAAGAAAAGCCAAATAAACACAGGAAAACTGCTGGGATATAATAGTAAGTCGAACAGTTGAGAAAACAAACAGCAAACCAGAGCTGATGCTGCAGGCCATGTCTCACATCTCTCATAGTGCAAGCAGGAAGCAGACTCAGGGACTGACAAATGAAGCCAAGGAGCCGACAACTGAATTTCCTCAAATGATTATTAACACCAAATAAATATGATATTATTCAAGGCACCTATATTAAAACACAGCCCCTTCACAATTACCAATCATGGTAGCTTCAAGCCAGGCGGTTTTGTTTTAATGATCAGGGTTCATCTGGTTTAACTAAAATCCACCCATGTGCCACATCTTTCCCAAGTTTTGGATTTGCTGAGAGTTAGCTGAGTCAGGCATTGGAATGATGACAATAGCAAAGTATTAGAAATATCAGGTGGTTTTGGAAGATCTCACAAAACAAGTTTTAATTTTCTTGGCGAACAGGTGAAGGTGAATCTGGTAAAAGTGACCCACACTCACAACCCATAAACAATTAAACTGGTTCTTGGACTGCGATTTCTACTGACAGTGTATCAGGAAATAAAATGGATTGTAGCTCACAGCAACCTCTAGAAACTGTTCGTGAACCCCAGGCCGATGCTCAACAGAACTCCTGGCATCATTAAACAATGATGTCCATTTACAAGTACAACATTACTATTGTTACTTTTTTTTCCAAAACTTGTATTATCAAGTTACCAACAGCCTCAGAAACATTGTGCTCCACATCTTCTGCTTCCACAGCAGCTCCCAGGACTTTTTCTGAGTTCACAGGGGCAGGTCACGATAGCTTTGAATGCAGCTTTGACTTTCTCATTTGGTTGTTATCTCCAGACTCTGGGCAGAGATTGGAGCATGACAGACAGGGTCTGGCATTGAAAGAAAGAACCACTGCTTGCCACTTCTTCCTCAGAGACTCACGATTGCCCTGGACTAAGTATACCCACAATCCATCAGGGCTTCAACAAGTATGTCCCCTTTCTTGGACTCTCCAGTCCATCTGCCCCGCTTGTAAGTAAGGCATGGGCTGCCCTATCTGCTCCCCAAAATTAGTGTATTGAGGACTGCTTATGAGTCTTTCATCCCCATGCCAACCGAGGTAGGAAGCCAATAATAACATTACATTCCTCGTCTTTCTATGCTCATCTGCCTGCTAATTTTTAAATAAGTACTTAGCCTCCACAAAATTGAAAGACACAGAACAACATCAAATTTCCTAATTATTAAAAAAAGACCTCGCACAAGAGGAAAAACACGTCAAGGATGTTGAAAGCAGTCCTTGTGTCATAAGATATTTTTTCCAACCACACTATTCTTGTCAGTCACCTGGTGGGCCTCATAACCAAGAAATGAGTGTCAGGAGTTGAGGCCAGTGGTTTATGTATCTACAGATTCCTCAGAGCCTACCAGCTAGCTGTGACTTTTAACAGCCGACCCGCTTCTCTCAGTTCCTTTTATAGAGAATACAGAGACGAAGGATGCAACATCATTTCATTATTTCCCTTTCCCATCTAGTCATTCAGGGGATAAACTGTCTGTGCAAACATAAGGAATCGTGTTTGCATACACAGTAAGTCAGTCAGTTCCTTAAGTCAAACAATATGCTGTAGAGCCAAGATCATTTAAAAATTTCAAGGGTTTTTTTGTCTATTGTAGCTTCAAAACTATTACCTTTGTAGTTCTCCTACATCTGCAGTAAGTTAAAGCCAAAGAGAAACAATTTCCTTGGCAAACAAAGGATAGACCAGAATAAACGTTTTGATCAGTTAATCACAAATAAACAAATAATTAGCATGGACCACATAGATGCACGTGAAAAACACACATGTTCAATAGCACAGAGGGAAACAGACAGACTCTATTTTAGATGAAGGCATTGAATCTACAACATGCCTTCCAAGAATAAGAAATGTGTTTTGTTTGCAGAATAAATCATGTTTAGGTTGGGTTTACAGATACAAACAGAATGAAGTGAAACAGTGAAATAATACACATTTTTAAAAAAATCTGTTTTTGTCAAGATGACCTAACACCCATAGGAACAGCGAAGCAGTAATTTGTTAAGAGAACCCCACCTGTGGCTGCCAACCAGTCTAAAGCAAGTTAAATCAGTGAATCACGTTTAGTATGTATATCATCACATTTTACACTTTTTACTTACAGCTAAAATGCTAAACCCGTTTCTCTGAACCAAACTTGGCCTGAACCCATTTATTGCACTGTTACCAAAACAATTTGCCTTTCATTTTATTTCAGTACAAATCTACAAAACGCATTTTCACTCACTAACAAACATATTACACTGTGATGTACAATTATAGCCTGAACATTGTGTTTTCTATTCTTTGATGTAGTGTGAAATGATTGCTCAGCAGTCTTGGAGCATGAACTGACAAGATTACTTGGTTCAGCACTGATCAAACTGTTTTGATTTTGATTGAATTGAAGAGTCAGAGGTTTTCTGACTGCAGTTTAAAATTTGAATTTTATGCTTGTAGTTTTGAGAATAGTGTAATGTTTAAAGAAATGTGTCATAGGAGTTGTGAAAAACTATGGATGTAAAAACATGACACTGTCGCTTTTCTCAAGGAGAAGAGAAGAGAAGAGAAGAGAAGAGAAGAGAAGAGAAGAGAAGAGAAGAGAAGAGAAGAGAAGAGAAGAGAAGAGAAGAGCTGTTGTCCATATGTGTTTGTTTACTGTCCAGATGTTCAAGTAAACATTGATGACACAAATAGAGCAACAAGCCCATTATGCCAGAGACTGTAAGCAGTTCATGAGCAGGATAACCATAAATCTTCACTCTATTCAAATGACTGGTTAACTGTGATTCCTTTGCTCCTTCCACAGTGGTTTCAATACGTGTATAGGTTTTACTCTGGTCATGAACAGTCTTACATGTTACAAAGGCATTGCACTATTTAAATATCTACCATTAGTGCCTCCATGTGAAATTGTCTCCACATGCAAGCATTAGTGTCCACGGTGACTCAGTGTTTTGTGGAGGTAGACATGGTGAACAGGCAACTTTCTTGGAGGAAATCTAGGACAGTATTTGGGAAGCCAAAATGAAGTGAAGGTAATGTGTGGCAGCTGTGGATTGATGGGTACTGGGTAGAGGGTCTCGGTGGTGATGTGAATGCTTATGGCAATAATAACAATGAGACAGTCAACAAAAAGTACACCTGATTATTATATTTCCATCTAACCGCAGACATCATTTCTTCTGAAACAGCATTAGCGTGTAAATCCAGAAGAGGCAAAAAAGTTATCTAGTTGACTCCCTAAAGGTTGGTTAAAGACATTCCACCTCTCATCCAAAAGGCTTCTTCAGTTCTCGGTACTGAAACCCGGATGACTGAGATCCTTATACAATAGTGTACTTCAAATTTTCAGTTATAAACACACCATTTCACCTCTCACCCGAAAGTCAGCTGGGATAGACTCTGGCAACAACCATGACCCGCAAAAGCAGAAGAAGCGGTTATGAATGAATGAATGAATGAATGCATGAATGAATGATTGAAAGAATATGGGGTGGCAGTAGCTTAGTCCACTAAAATAAACCATTATTAATATAATTTAACGAAGAAGATCTAAATGTGTAAGTCAAAAAACTCAGAAATATTCTCAGACAGTTGCTGTGCACGTTGTGAGTAACAGAGAGTAACGGAAAACTCTGCACCTTCAAAAATGGTACTGTTTCTGAACAGAAGGGTTAAAGGAATTTGCAAATGTAAAACAATTTGGATTTTTTTTTTTAAATGGGGGCCTTAAAAAATATCTCCACATGTCTGAACTGATGGTTGGTTTCTGTTTTTTAATCACAATGAAATGAAAACAAAAACAAAGGCTTCGTAAAAAATACTTATTGAGCAAATCTGCAACACGTATTTTTTTTTTCTAATGAAGACAGTAGGCCACTACATCCAAATGTATACAATATATGTGATTTATTTATATTATTACAGATATACCCAGACAGAAATCAGATTATTCAATTATTCCGGAGTTATAGATGCTATTGAAGATCCATTTTGGTTCTTATGTGCAAAACAATTTGGTGTCCTACCGCTGTTTATATGACTCAGTTTTTTTCTTCGTGACTAATAATTCCCCTTGGTCATCTCATGAGAAAATATGTTCTGTCTTTACGTTTAACAGTCTGGATGCTTGTTTTTTTTTTTTTTTTTTTTTCCAGGAGGCCACTGCTCTTAGTCTCTCAGACTTGCAATAACTCGAGAATAACATTACAGCAGATTACAGGAGGGGCGGAGGACACCGTGGTGTGCGCTCCACTGCAGACGCTCTCAGACATGAGTGGCGTCCCTGTGCGCCTCAGACAGAGTGGTCTAACGGGAGGAACCAAACTGGAGAACGACTCAATCTGCACCTGAATCCTTCACATTTACTTTTTACACCCTGGATTTTTAGATCCCGACACGTGCAGCGGTTCGGTTTCCAACAATTTTGTGCGGTAAAAGAGTTATTTAGTACTTGTGGAAATATTTCTTATTTGTGCATGTGCGTGTAATATAACTGGTTTCACTCACCTCATCGTTAATCTATTACCGACTATGTGGTCTAAAAAATAACTATGCGTTCCGTAATACGAATAGATAATAATATATATGCAGGAAACTAATTCTGACTGTGACTGTGAAATGAGAAAGGTTGACTGAAGTGATTCAAATTTTGCTTAATATAAATAAAGGAGAATGCCATGAGTTTAAAAAATATTTTTCCTCTGATTGGGGCAGTAACATGACAATATATGTCTCTCTAGGTGGATTTCATTAATGGTTCAGAAGAAAGTCTAGCACCCCCCCTTTGTTCGTGCAGCTGAGGCTCCATCCATGCGCAAAATGAGTGCGTGTGCGCGCAGCGCCGCGTACCTGCGGAGGTGGATGCTGAAGGCTGTGTTGATCTTAGCTGCTGTGCTGCCAGCGGGCGGTGACTGTCCCACATCGTGCGCCTGCGTCGATCACACTGAAGTGCACTGTACCTTCAGATACCTGACCGCAGTCCCCGACCACATCCACACAGCTGCAGAAAAAATAAACCTCGGGTGAGCTTTCGTTTTCCTTTTCAGTCGGTGGAAAAATAAAAGAACTGAGGATGATCTGGGGAAATAATAATTTATTGATTTCAGAACACATCTGGATGAGCACAGCTTGTGGGATGGATGAGAGTAGACTTAGGCAACAAGGGTATAACTTAACGAGTATTTCATTAACTAATTCATGGGAAAGAGTTTATATTTTTTGTTTGCATTCAGTTCAACTGAAGAAGCTAAGCTACAAGATCAGTGTACTTTGCGAATTTGTAGCTACAGCTAAGAGCTCATTTAGCAGAAAAAAAAACAATTTAATGAGGTGGGGGGGGTCTTTAAATTTACCATAATACCGTATAGCTGCTCAGTCAAGTTTGAAAAGCTAGGAGATTTACCAGGAGATTCGCTTTTTTCAAATAGGAAACGTACCACCTGTGGTGAAGTTATTATCTAACATCTGTGCAGTTACCACAGCTCTCCTATTGCTGTTCACCTAGAGGGCGCTCTCGAGCCGGTTCCTAAAGAATGGCAGTGAATGGAGCTAAAGAGAAATGATTTTCACTTATTTCTACATAAAACATGTATGACTGCATGACTGGATTACCGGTGTGGGAGAAAGTTTGTCTAAAATTTTGGAGTGGTTGAAATTATTTCAGGGCGATGGATAAAAACTGAATTTTATATCAGTCCAGTAGTTTTTGTGTACTTATTAGATAGATAGATAGATAGATAGATAGATAGATAGATAGATAGATAGATAGATAGATAGATAGATAGATAGATAGATAGATAGATAGATAGATAGATAGATACTTTATTAATCCCGGAGAAAATTGCATCATATTAAGAGCAAACAGGGGGAAAAAAAGCAATTCAACAAAGAGATGTCAGTGAATGATTGTCTTTATCTGTCAAAGGGAGTGATTGTAATTCACTGCTTACCTGATATGAGTAATAAGTATCAAGCAAAAGCACAAGATATCCAGTATATCAATTTAAAATGTAATACATTATTATTTACCAACAGCTGTTTATCCATACCACTAAAAATTTGTGGACTTTGTTAAATTGTTCTTAAATATTCTCAAATCAGATTATGTGGTAGTTAATATTAGTATTAATGCAATCCCAAGAATAAATGTCAGAAAAATAGTATGTGGCACAATTTTGCTGATAAGCTGAAGCCTGTTTCCCTTCTCTTTAATTTTAGGTACAACAGTATATCTGTCTTGAGAGAAAACAATTTTGCAGGACTTGAGAACTTGCAGTTGTTAATGCTGCATAGCAACACTATCTATAGTATTGAAGACAGAGCCTTCCAAGACCTCAAGTCTTTACAGGTAAAATCTGGTGTTTGTCAGTCTCTTGTGAACAGATTACAGACCCGTCCTGTAATAATGGAGCATTAGCCTAGGATTTAGTGCAATGCTTGTGCAGAATGGCAAATATCCAGTGTAGAATATTTGGTAAATAGACAAGTTCTTTGTGTTGCTGCTTTCTGCTTCTACGGATGTTGAAGTAATTGGATTTCTAACAAATGAAAACAATCTCAATAGTTGTATTGCACGACTCAATACATATGCACAAAGAAAATAAATGTCAGATGTAGCGAAGACATGTAATAGATCTGTTTCAACTAATCTTTGACTGTACTAATACATATAGATCATCACTGCTAGGCTTTTATATTTTGAATTTATAAACCACATGCTCTAAAAAAAAATATATATATATATATATATAAAAATTGGTGGACATACTAACGGATGGACGGACAGACGGACGGACAGACGGATGGACAAAAGAACACACAAACACTGACAATTACAATACATCACCGCTTTAAAACGGGTTGTAAAGAGAACCAATGCAGTCACAGACTGCAACATCCCACGACACCCCTGAATTCAAAATTTTACTCTGACCTACTTAGATAGATCAAAGATCAAAGCTAGTACTCTGACCTACTGTCACTGATCAAAGCACTAGCTTTGATCTGTGGTCTAACTCACACAGGCTTTCTGTCTTTCTATCTTGTCCGGTTCCTGAGTGTACAAAAGTTAAAATTTGACCTTGACCTATTTTTCTCAAGGTCAGGGTCATCATCTCATTTTCATCCCCTTTGCCGCCCGAGTAATGTGCTTTTTGTTTCATCTTTCTATCTGCAATGGTTGCGAAGATATTTGGTGGACAAACAAACGGACGGAGGGACAGATGAACGAACACACGAACACTGACAATTACTCTACATCACCGCTTTTAGAGTATTTAATGTTATCTCTGCAGTTTTCTGTTAACCTAATAACATAAATAATGCTTTTGAAGAATAATATTTAATCATGTCCTCACAGGTCCTAAAGTTGTCCTTCAATAAAGTGAGGAAAATCAACAAGAAGACGTTCACAGGCCTGAACAGTCTGCTGAGACTTCACATAGACCATAACCACATAGACTTCATCAGCCCAGAGGCTTTCTATGGCCTAACCAACCTGCAGTTGGTCCATCTGGAAGGCAACCACCTTCAGCAGGTCCACCCTGACACATTCATCACCCTGAGACACAGCCAGGTGTTCAAGGTCTCCTCAGTAACAAACATCCACCTGTCAGACAATCTACTCACCACTTTGCCTGCAGATATTTTCTCTGGCTGCAGCCAGTTAGAAAACCTCTTCCTCCATGGCAACCCTTGGTCATGTGATTGCCGTATGAAATGGTTCTCAAGCTGGACTCAGATGAACTCAGGTGAGCTTTGGAAGACATGTGGTAAAGTCAAACTTAACTTACTTGTAATCATAGTTGATCCATTGTGGTTTGGTTTATACTTCATGTACAATGTGAAATGTTCTTGTCTCACTAACAACCAACTAAATACTACATTGTGTTATTTAAATGTTTGCAGGTGTGTTGAAATGCAAGCGTGACAGGAAAAATACAAGAGTCCAGCTGTGTCCTGTTTGTCAAAATCCTGCCCCTTACCACAAAAGACAACTATCCCTTCTCCCCAGTGATGCCTTCACTTGTACCAAACCATGGATAGAACCCAATTTAAAGCAGGAAAACATCAGCGTGGATGAGGGTGAATTTACACCAGTTACACCTAAGGACTTTATTGCCCCTCTAGGCTCCATGCAGTTAAACCTGACCAATCAGTTTCATAATGACGCCAGTCTGTCCTGCAGTGTTCAGAGACCATCTGCTTTTGAGAACCTGACACAAAGCTTTGAGGAAGAAAGGGGAAAAAATGTCACTTTACTTACTGTGAGCATTACTTCATATTTGGTGTGTAATATTGACTACGAACATATACAGCAGCTGTGGCAGATCCTGGCAACATACAGTGACTCTCCTATGAGACTAGAGAGAGATGAAATGCTGGCTAGTAGTCCTGAAATGGTATATAGGTATACAGAGATGAAGACAGATGAAGAGGAAGAAATTTACACAGGTGTTGAGACTGCGATTAAAGCCTCTCCTGCATGGCTAATGCAAGGAAAAGTACATTTCCAGCTTGACCGCACTACTACCACTCTCTCTACACTGCACATTAAGTACCAGTCTGTTGTCAATCTACGGGTGGAGAACGCATCACCAAAGAAGGATCGCTACTCTTGGACCATGATCAGGCGAGATAATCAAACGAAGACTGAGCACGCTGTACTTAGGGGTAGGAGTCCAATATTCATACAGTACATAAGAAAATACCTGCTTAATATGACCTTCTTTTCCATGTAATGTTTTCACCGATTGCAGTTTGTAAAAAAAAAAACAACTGCTTACCAGCAATGATTACTGTGACAAATTATTTGTTTTATTTTTACCACAGGTGGTGTGGCACAATTAGATTGTCATGTCCAGGGTGAGCCAAAGCCTTTATTGGAGTGGATTTTGCCAGATGGAAATAAGGTCAGAGCCCCATACTACAGTGACGACAGCAGGATCATCATCACTGCTGAAGGGAGGCTTACTTTACGCGATGCTGATCCCTCAGACACAGGCATATACCGATGCATCGCCACAAACTACCTGGATGCAGACATCCTCATCTTTCGAGTGACAATTCTGTCTCCAGATGTGGAAGAATTTCAGGTCAATGGTGTTCAATTGTTTAAAGCAGTTGGTGAAAATCTGTTTTTTGACTGTAGCTCTTCAGGGAATCCTGAAGCCTCAGTCCAGTGGATACTCCCTGATCACACAGTACTGGACAAGTCTTACAGGAACAGGAAAGTTTATGAAAATGGATCTTTGTTAATTCAGGGTCTGACAGAAAGGGACAGAGGATTTTATAGATGTCTGGTTGCTAACCACTTAGGAGTTGACCTGCTGGTGTCTCAGGTGACAGTGACTGAAGAGAAATCTGAGACAACAACAGTTTGGGACAGCGATGGATCGGTGACAGAAATGGTGGAAAAGAGTGACCATAGTTCTTATGAAAACATAATTACCCTTAGTGAGAGCCCGTCTTCTAGTCCCTCTGAGAGAAACAGCCAGGAATCCAGGACTGTCACCTCAGATCTACCATATTCCAGTTTCAGGTCCCAAGGCAGAGGTGCAGGACAGAATAAGAGGGGTTCATCCAGCAACAGAAGGCTATGGAGCAACAGGGTACATGATAAAGCTTCCAGGAGAGTCGACCCACAGAAATTTGCTGAATTAATGAAAAAAGCTCAAGATGGATCAAGAGGGAAGACTGAGAGAGTACAAGAAATGATCACGTATACAGCTTCAAGTACTGGTCTTGCTGTTGGTGGGGAATTTGGTTCTGGTGAGAGTCATGATGAAGATCAACACATTATTGTTCCAGCAATACCCAAACCAACTACAGATCCACAGAAAGCTACAGTAGCTGTGAAAGTGAACAGAAACTCTAAAACTAAATTAAACATTGAAGATGGTCTGCATCTTAATACAGAAACAACAAAGTCACATCAGATTATTGAAGTGGAAACCCACACTCTAGCAACCCAGCCATATGTGCAATCAGATTCACCAATCAAGTCCACTTTCACAAACAATCCAAGACAAAGGAGTGAAAGTGAGTTTGATGCATTTAAACCATATCATATTGTTCCAGACAATACAGGGCATTCTAGTATTGATGAGGCATCTGGCCCAAATGGCTACCCAGTCACTCTCCAACTAACTGTTACTGACTCATCACAAGAAACTCAGCTTCAGTTCTCTGGGGAAACACCTGGAGAGCAAGAGATGTACAATTGGGCAGCACTCTCAGTTACCACTAACCCTAATGTCACCCCAGTGAAGAATGTTCCAGACCCAGTGAAGCGGGGTGTGAACAAAGACCGAGAAAGTCAGACGACATTCACAGCCGTCACCACTACGGAGAGGCAGCAAGATGAAATAACCCTCCGCACAACCCAAACAATCAAATCCCCACACCTGTCTGCAGGATCCACTATCATCTCTCGGCAGCGGATTCATATCATCCCACACAAGAATAGCAGAGGAGGAGGAGGAGGAGGGCGCAGGAAGTTCTTCCAGAGCCGTAGGAGGATCCTTAAACCCAGCAGGATCACTGACATACAGTCCTTCATGAACAAACTTAAACAACCCTCAGTGAAGAAGGAGGGAACTGCTACAGTACCATATAAAATTGAAGTGACCACTGGTAAGCAAACATTTTTTTTGTCATTGTGAATATTTTGCTTCATTGATTAGTGTTTTTCATTTGCAGATATATTGTCAATCACTGTTAACAATTACAAACATTTTTCCACCAGACTGTAACTGTGATGAAGACAAAAGGAAGACCACAACTACTGATCTGCAGGTGCTCAAACCAACATCTTCCACCAGTCAATCTTCACACAGAACAGAAAAACTTGCCTCTACACAAAAAACAGCAATTTCAACCACAAATGATGACAATGAATCAAAGCCAGAAGTTTCCAGTGGCTATGTATCTTCTGTTGATGCTCCTGAATTTGACTCAATGACTGATCCAGATTTGACCACAAATGGAAAACAATCAACCTCCACTATGTCTACCACTACTACAACTGCCTCTAAAGTCATTCATGGAAGAATTCCATGGAACAAACTGTATGGAAGTATAGAAAGGGAAAAGATACTAAGAAGGCTAAAGAGACCTTTCATCACCCAAAAAACTACTACTACAACTACAACTGAAACTACAACATCTCCCCTTCCTGTTACCACCACTGTAAAATCACAAAATGAACCTGATTTACTGTCTCCATCCAGACACACTGGGAACAAACAGGGCTCACTAGATGATGACTACGGAGATATGTCATCTGCAGGTTTTGAGTTCACAACAGTAGGACCTAGTTTTCATTATTTAACTACAAGGTCATCACATTCCAGGTTTTTTACAACTTCTGAGACACCCGCAAAATCTCAGACTCTGTCTGCCCCGCCTACTGTTAAACCACCTACAAATGAAAATCGTAATGAATATATAGCATCTGGATCTGGTGGACTACCTGATAACTGGTTTGTAAACAGAGATAGGTTCAATGGAAGAGGACGGCAAGGGCGTAGATGGAAGCCAATTAGGGGCAGGAGACCCTACAATAGGCCGACAGTCACTAAATTATTCTCCAGTACCACAACTGAGCCTTCAACTACATATGGACCAACAGAGGAACAGACTACGGAGGTGACCACACTGCCACAAAGCACTGTTTCCTTCTACAAACCACTGTACATACCATCTAGAAACACAATACGTGTCTCCACTGACCAAACATCAAAGGAAGAGATTGATTTTTATGAGGAATATGACTGGAGCAATTTGCCAGCCTATACTTCACCCAGGACACCTCTGAAGTCCACCACCACCTTCATGCCAACAACTACAAGAAGGTCTCCAATGACAGTTCGGTCCAGAGTTCACGCCAACATCCAACATCCAACACAGGGTAGTTACAACACTCGCAAGCCACCAGCGAGGTGGATCAAACCGACTGTACCAAGCAGTGTTTTCAGAGGCAGGGTTAATAATGGCCTTACCTTTGACACAATGACAAATAGAGCTGAGCATGACAACAATATAGGAAACGGTAATGCCATGTCTAGTTATTATGATGAATTTGAGGACATTGAAGCTACAAGTTCCAGTATTGTTGGTTTTATATCCACTGCAAGGGTCATAACAAACAAACCTAAGATAGTAGGAGGCAATGCTGCTAGCTTCACTGTATTATCCAACTCAGATGCTTACATGCCATGCGAGGCTATTGGAAACCCTCAGCCAACAGTAACCTGGAAGCGCTTCTCCTCAAGCACAGGTATGAAGACAACTTAACTAATTGTTATCATAAAAAAAAACCATCTGTATTATACCTATAGGTGGTTCAATTCAGTTAAAGAGTTTTAAAAATCACAAAAGATGTCAGTCTCTATTTTCAGCTGTATATCTAGGAATGCAATGTAAATTATTTGGAAGTTACAGAGGCAATTGCAACTATTACTATTTTTTTTTAATTCAGGGAGAGAACACTGTTACATTATGTGTATAATGGTAGTATTTTGCTAACATCAAAATTTATGCATCAGCAAAAATTTAAAAGAGCAAAAAAATTGTAAAAAAGAAACCACCTTTGGACTTTATAACTACGGGTCCTTTAAATGTATCTGGTCATTTTGCATGACTGAGTTTGCATGAGCAATGGGTATTGTTTTATGGATCTCTATGTCTGAGAAAAAAAAATCTTTCTTTCAGGAAACACTGTTACCATTAAGGGGAAGATGGGAAAGTTTGAGGTGTTCAGCAATGGCACACTTTCGATCCAAAATGCCAACATTAAGGATCGTGGACAGTACCTCTGTCTAGCTGAAAATCATCATGGGTCGGATAAACTTCTGGTCACTCTCTCCGTAGTGGCCTATCCCTCACGTATCCTTGAGCCAAAAGTCCGTGAGATGAAGTCTCATGCTGGAAACACGGTTGAATTAAAATGTAAAGCAGAGGGCCGTCCTCCGCCCCTGATATCCTGGATCCTAGCCAACCGAACTCAGGTCAGGGGTTTAAACAAAGAGATGGGAAGGGTATCAGTATCTGGTGATGGGACTCTGGTCATTGAGCAGGTGTCTGTTTATGACAGAGGTCACTACAAATGTATTGCCAGTAATCCAGCTGGAGCTGATACATCGACAGTCCGATTGCAAGTAGTTGCTGCTCCCCCAGGAATTGTGGAAGAAAAACGGCAACACGTGACAGCTGATGAAAGACAAGATCTGTGGCTACCATGCACTGGTCAAGGCAGCCCCCAGCCTACTATTCATTGGGTCCTTGATGATGGATCATTGGTGCTATACAACAGACCTGCAGGTACCACGAGGATATCAATGCATGTGAATGGAACCCTCCATATAAAGGATGTGACTGAAGCTGACAGTGGTAAATATGAATGTATTGCTACCAGCTATACTGGCTCGGAGAGAAGGGTGGTAACTCTGACAGTAGAAAGCAAAGATACTGCTCCACAAATATTGGAGGCATCCCAGCATTTAACAGAGTTGTTCTTCGGGGACCAGTTGAGACTAAACTGTTCAGCTACAGGAGACCCTGAACCCAAAATCGTTTGGAGACTGCCTTCTAGAGCTGTAGTGGACAAGTGGCACAGGTAAAAACACGTTGATCAGTAACAGCAATGCACAGGTATTTATTTGCAGCATTTATTGAATGACCATGATTGATTTGGTGAAATTGTTTATATATTTTTTGGTTTTCTTCATTGTAAAGTTTAAGCTAGCGAAGTGTTCTGATGTGATGCACCTGCATCCCACACATTCAAATTAAATATTAAGATAAATAGACCTAAAGGAGCAATGCCTAATTAAAATGAAAAGGGACACAGACAGATGGACGGACGGAGCGTCAGTTAGAAAAGTAAACATTTGGGACATAGGTGCTGTTGGAGGGTATACATTTAGAAAACCATTACACTACAACCATGACAATGCATAGAAATATATTGCCATAAGTATCAGCATTTTCATTTGTGATACACAAGTAAAAGCACATGAGCAAGAGAAATAATTAATTGAAAGAAAGTTAATCGCTTCATCTGCTTAACTTTTTATAACAATAACCTACTTTTAGGAGGAAAAATAGATTTTTTCTAATCATTTGTTATTTTTCAGAGTTCAGTTTTATATCACTTATACAATGATGATACATGTGTAATGCAAATATACTCTTTCCTTGACTAACTTCATCAACCATTAGAATTAGCATGTAAAAAAATGTTAAAGTATGCATCGCAGTAATGTCATGAGATTGTGGTTCAGTTGCATTTCCAGATTTAATTACTTTATTTAAAAATGTTCCCACACCAGAGCCATTGAGTGCTGCTTTGAAGCCATGTACATTTGGAAATCTTTCCTGCAATTTTTCTGTCTTGAATTAGGCAGTCCCTGGGAAAAAAAAGCTTGTGTAACTTATTGATTTGTTTAGCTGCTTCTCTGAGACAAAAAAATTCCTGCACATTCACGAGAAAACCAAAGTTAATATAGAAATGCTGTCGATTATTATGTAATTGTGTTGAGATATGACTCAGATGTCCTACCAACTGGCAACCAAAGCCGCTTTAGTGCCATTTCATGCATGTTCTCTGTTTTCTCAAGTTATGAGCCAAAAACACCCTAAAATTTAATTGTAAGAGAATTTTACATTTAAATAACCAACTCAGCCATAGGAATAGTGTCAGGGTTATTGCCTCATAACAGCATAATGCTGTGTCAATAAACAATTTGACCTCTCTGTACTTGTAGTGTAACATTACATCTAAACTAGCTAAAGAAGGATGCAGGATAATTTTGCTTTTTGTAAGCTGGATATAGACGGGAATTCACCAGTGATCAATGTCGACTGCCAGAACTGACTGTAATCAAAGATGTCGCTGCTAAATTCTCTAGGAAGTTAATAGACTGTAATGCTGGTTTTTGGTCCATCATAAAATCATGAAATGTTTTTTTTTCAGTCACACTTGTGAATATATTTATATGTGTGCTTGCTATAAGAATTACGTAGTTTCATGTCCATTTTCCGTGAATTTTTGTATGTTATGTTTTTTCATATCCTTTACTTTCATGAATATTATATAAAAGTGTTTACTGTTCTTATCAATAAAACAAAAGGACATTAAATGACAACATATAAAAACACTGATAATATCTGAACTACAGTATGTGGTTAAATTACTATTGTAGTGACGGTTGTCAAAAACTAGAGTTCAGGGATTGAAGTATTTTGCTCCTCTAAATGCCAGATTTTAAACAGCACTGCAGGAAATTAACTCACTCGTATTCAATGTACTTTATTCTATGCTCACAAATACTAAGTGCATTTTTTTTGTCATGAATCTCTACAGGATGAGCAGTAGAATTCAGGTCCTGGAAAATGGAACACTTATTGTCAACACTGTGAGTGATAAAGATGCTGGAGACTACATTTGTGTGGCACAAAGCAGAGCTGGTGATGACTTCCAGCTCATGAGGGTCACTGTGACAATGAAACCAGCCAAGATAGAGCCTAAGCATGAAAAAAAGCAGGTACCTTTTGGGAATGATGTGAAGGTTGACTGTAAAGCCTCAGGAGCACCAAAGCCTGATATTTCATGGGGTCTACCAGATGGTACACGAGTGAGCAGCGCTATTCAGTCTGATACAAGCAGAGGAGGAGGTCGAGCACGGCGATATACACTTTTTGACAATGGAACTCTCTATCTTAACCAGGTATGTTATCACTTACTTTATCATCACAAAGTGTAAAAATCTTTGATAAAATTTACATCACTGTGTATGCATTTCAGGTTGGGATGTCAGAGGAAGGGGACTATACCTGTTATGCTGAGAACCAAGTAGGCAAGGATGAGATGATCGTTCATATTAGTGTGTTAACTGCTGCGCCCAATATTCGTCCAACCAAGCAGAACTATGCCATGGTGAAGCCTGGAGGGAACATGCGCTTCGATTGTGATGCACTTGGGGAACCCAAACCAAAGATCCTGTGGATACTGCCGACCAATGATGTAATTGCAGCATCTAATGAACGCTACCTAATCCATGTCAATGGCTCCCTTGATATCAGGGACGTAAAGGCTGTCGACGCTGGGGATTATATATGCATGGCTCGTAATCTCGCTGGAGAAAAAAGAAGAGTCTATAAACTGGATATAGACGGGAATCCACCAGTGATCAATGGCTATCGCCAGAACAGGACAGTAGTCAAAGATGTAGCTGCGAAATTCTCTAGGAAGTTAATAGACTGTAAGGCTGAGGGTAATCCCACTCCTACCATTACTTGGCTTATGCCTCAAAACATCTTTCTGCCAGCACCCTACTTCGGCGGCAGGATTAATGTGCACCATAATGGGACACTAGAGATCCGTAATGTTAGGCCTAGTGATACAGCAGAATTCATTTGCAT
The DNA here is from genome assembly GCF_040054535.1 of Antennarius striatus. Taxonomy (NCBI): domain Eukaryota; kingdom Metazoa; phylum Chordata; class Actinopteri; order Lophiiformes; family Antennariidae; genus Antennarius; species Antennarius striatus. The sequence continues at coordinate 8,990,666 of NC_090781.1, read as the reverse complement.
GGCAAGAAACGATGGAGGGGAGGCAGTAATGGTGGTCCAGCTGGAGATCACCAGTACACCCCGAAGGCCGATCTTTAAGAACCCCTTCAATGAACGTATCATATCTGTGATCGGAAAGACAGCGGTTCTGAATTGCTCTGCCGATGGGAACCCTAAACCAGAAATTATTTGGACTTTACCAAATGGAAACCGACTTACTGGTGAAGCCGACCATGACTTTCACTACCACAAGGGCCCTGATGGGAGTCTAGTCATCTACAACTCTCGCAAAGAGGATTCAGGGAAGTATCGCTGTGGTGCCAGAAATTTCGTGGGCTACATAGAGAAGCTAGTAATTTTGGATGTTGGGCACAAGCCTTACATCTTGACAAGGCCTAAGGGCATCATACGTAGTGTAGCTGGAAACCCTCTCTTCCTTCACTGTTTATCTGATGGGAGTCCCAGTCCCAGAATCGACTGGACCCTTCCTGGTGGTCATACCCTTACTCGGCCTCAAGTCTTTGGACGTTACAAGTTATTGGAGAACGGGACTCTGATTATTCAGGCTACTACTCTCCATGACCGAGGGAACTACGTTTGCAAGGCTCGTAATGATGCTGGGGAGGCTGTACTCAATGTCCCTGTTGTTATCATTTCTTATCCTCCACGGATCACCACAGGGCCACCTCCCAACGTGAAGGTAGACACTGGGACACCTATTCAGCTCAGCTGTGCTGCAGTTGGGATTCCAAAGCCAGAAATTACCTGGGAGCTACCAGATCACTCAGTTCTATCAACTGCACAACAGGGCAGGTCTATAGGTAGTGAACTACTCCACCCTGAGGGTACACTTATCATTCAGAGGCCCACATTCTCAGACTCTGGCACATACAAGTGCGTGGCCAAGAACCGCCTTGGTACAGACTCCAAGGTCACATACCTTCGTGTACTGTGAGATAAAGACATGACTGAGTGAGGACCGTGGCATATTTGAATGAAAACATCAACGTGCTGTCCATAATTTTTTACATGTGTCTAAATGATTATCAGCGCCCATGGAATCTTATTCGATTGTGTCTAATGTGGATTAAAAAATTAAAGAACACGAGAAGAATAGATGACACAAGAAGAACCAGATATTTCAAAACCTACTGGAAAAAAACAATCCTAGAGTCAGAAGGTTTTTATTGTAACTGGGGTCTGGAAATTAGGTGGTTCTCATTTAGGTTGGTTCCCATGGGAGCAGCAGAGGCCAGTGTATAAAGTCAGACTAAAATTTCCCTGACCATGCATTGCCACACGTGCAGACACACTAGAGAGAAATGGAGAAAATGCTCTGAAACATATGGAAAGAAAGAAAACAAGCCTCCAAGAGGGTATTAATTCCCTTTAGATATTGCCCAGACGTTTTTGCTGTTGTGTTGCTTTGTCTATTAACAGTTAATAAAAAAATACGGCAGGCAGACTATTTAGAGCAGAAGAAAAAACAGTTTATACATAAAGAATACGATGATTGTTTTTCACCAGATGAACACAGACAGAACTTCTCAAAATAACATTAGATGTAAGTATTAAATTTCAGTGAGAGTTGGAAACACGTTAATTTATGTTGATTCACAGTTTATTGGTCAAAAACTACATAACACACTATCTGTGTTATACACATTCAGTTAAAGTAATGTTATACATTATGTTAATAGGTTATAATATAGTATATGTATTTGTAGTATCTACTTTGTCAAAGTACAATATGAGAGAAAAAAAACATGATATTCCAAAATATTTCAAGACACATTTTAGACATAAAACATAAAATACACCTCTTCAGGCTTCAGGCCAGTACGTTGCGTAACGCTGTGGTAAGGAAGGTGATTTTAGGGTTGTACCTCTTCCAGATGCACATTTTTGACTCTCCAGCTGTGAAAATAATTCTTCGCCCATTTCATCTTTGAGCAAAACCCACAGGGGAGCCTTTGATTCTTGTTTGTGATTGTGTGCTGATTTTACTGCCTTCCTGCAAATTAAAGAGCTGATAGTCTATGTTGAGATTGAATCTTGAGACAAAAAACATATGTTACAGTTATTTTCTAAGATCAAATGATACATCTATATCTGGTACACATAATGCAAATATTAAGAGTAATAGTGAATTAATTTATTTCAGAGAGGAGTTAGATCGCCTCTATAGTTTTGTATGCACTCCATCCACAAGTCCAGCGGATCAACAAATGGGTTTACTATCGTTTTTCCTTTTTGGTTCATAAATTTTGTGTGTGTTCAAACTAGACAAATTTTGTCTGCATTAAGGACCACAACTAGTTATGGTCACAACTGGAAACAATTTATCAGTTAAAATGCACCTGTTGTGAATTTTGTTTAATGATGCACACTTAAAAAAGCTTGAAACATCATTTTTCCAAGAACTCATAAATAATGGTGTGACTTGTGTGTTGTTTTTTTTCCTGTTTTTTAACAGAGATTAGAAAAAATAAAGAAAACAACATAATATTATACATCTTTTTTTTTTTTTTAATTACTCTATCATGAGGGTATGGGCTGAAGCCTAGCCCAGCTAGAGACAGACTTTTACTTATAATAGATCACCAATTCATCACAGGGCTAACACATAAAAAACATTCACTCTCACTTTTATAGAGCCCGTTTTTACAATGAGGGAGGAAGCATGTAGGCCCCAAACAGAAAGGCCCCAGGCTACAACCTGCATGTCTGGACAGTGGGATGAAGCAAGAGCACTCTGTGTTAGAACCCAGAACTCTCTTGCTGTCAGAAGACATTATTAATCATCCTTCAGCCCACATAAAAACAATAATGGAAGAATAATCAATTCCATGTCCCATAAGATGGACTTTTTAAGCTGAATGCTGAATGACTTGAATTTGTCAATTCAAGTCATACGAAAATAGAAAACCGATTCTTTGTTGCAATCTAAAAGAAAGTGCTTTATGAACAAACATTATAACAGTACACAATTCATTAAGAGTTTTTGAAAGCCCTGTAATTTAATGGGCACTTAAATGAGGTCACTGTTGATTATACTTCAGTAAATCGATACCTGAGGAAAAAAAAGACTTTTACAGCAGCATGGTGTAACCCTGGCAGACTTTAGAAAAGATGGAATTGTCTTGCATAAACTTTAAACTTTAATCTGTTCCATGACTAGAGAGAAAAGTGTTTGTATGAGTTTGGTAATGTTCAGACAAAGTGTAAACAAGTGGAATGATGTTGTTTAAAAAAACACAACTCATTTTAATCTATTGCTCTTTGAAAGACAGTTCATCATTGACACTGCATATCCTCTGTAGATGTTAACAAGTTTGATTGTTCACCTCTGCTTTTGTGGTTGATGTTTGGAGAATGGTGGCATTTACTCTCCAGTGACTTTTATTTATGACGATTTTAAACATGAGTTTTCCCATTTGCTCTTTCCTATTGGGAGTTTTAAGGAAGAGTTTAAGTCTAACAGATTAAAATTTAATTTTATACAAAGCTACTGAAAGGAGTAGTTTGCTTTGTTTTTTTATTTTTGCTTGCGTGCATTTTTCTTTTACCACATCAAATGTGTTTTACTTTTAACCCTTGAAGACTTGTCAACATGAAGAGCTGCACAATCAGCACAATTCATGGCATGGATATACAAAGTCTGTTTTTCCAACAGATGAGGTGAAAGTATGGACAAACCAATCCTTTCATGTTCCAAAAATTACTGAAATAACGAAAGACATGATAAGGAAAACATCACTGGTCAATCACATTTTTCAAATGCCAAAAAGAGGAGATGCTACTACTTCCCAAGAAATTGTAAAGATGTTGAGATAGAATTTTAGATTTTGATTCTAGATTATTATCTAGAATGATTGACTGAAAGATAGAATTCATTTTGTCTTCGCCAAAGTATTTCTTTTGTCTGAAAGCAATTTAATATTTCCTTAACATTTACCTACATGTTGTTGTTGCCTAAGCAGAGACTCAAGTAAAGACTCTAAATGTGGCTTCTGCTAGATATAATTTTTCATTACACTTGTAGCAAAATCAAAATATCCAAAGTTCATTAAAGTAAACTTACTTTGCCAACTTTAAACCAAAAAATGCAACCTGAACATATTTTATATTTGTTTTATAGCATTCATGTAAGAATTCATACTGACTTCAATTTACTGTATGTGTATGTGGGCTTGAGTATGGAGGAACGTTAGAGCTTTGTGAGAAAAAGGAAAAGAAGAATAGTCTACAGAGTAGGGGGAACAAGGGAAGGGTGAGACATATTTTTGGTCTTGGTATGCATTCCATACTTTAACTAGAACGCTTACTACCTGAACATGGAAAGTCATGAGAGGACTGATGGGAGCAGCCAGGAACAGTAGCCGTCTGTTAGCTCAGAGCATTCATGTTGTTTCTTTGATGCAGCAAATCTGGCAACCAGTTTACTGCAATCCACTCTTAAAGATGGGGCATAATCTTCACTAAATATTGAGGTGGGTATTTCCATTCCACACGCTGCCTTGTGGGTACACACATATTTGGTCATACAGTAGATCTGCATCCCTCTCTCTCTCTTTCAGTACCTGGGGTGATGCTGGAATTTCACGCCATCTTAATAGAATCCACACATCCACCTTCCAGCCACAAATAAGACAGATTCATCTTTGCACTTCACCGCCAGGTAGGATCTGTCACACTGTGATGGTGGATCCTGGTTTCTCAACGCCTTTCACTACTGTGTCTGATCCCTTCAATTTCATGTTGGCCGGCAGTAAGGGGAAGGCAAAGTATGCAGTCATCAGTTGTTACTTTGCTACCTGGTTTGCATTTAAAATGATTAGTATGATAAGTAATTTCCAGAAACAATACCTTATCTTCACTCAGAGTGAGGGCCCAAATCTTTCATTAAAATTGATGCAGCCTTTGAAAAAGAGAGATGCCAAAAATAATATATTTTTTTAGTATTAAGCATGGAATGCATTACTTAATAGCATAGAAAGGACATCAGTGATGGCTCTCCATTCTGATTGGGTGCAGATGTGGTCATTCAACCCCCATTGAGTAATGAAGTAGACTGGTGGAGCCAATGCCTGTGTATCCAACATTCCTCACTCAGGCACACAAATAGCCAACTAAAAACATCAAAGTACTTGTAAATGATGAAGGTTCAAAGCTAAAGGGACTTTAAACAAGCCAGCTCACGCAATTAGGTTGCATCAACAATGTGGCACTGGTACTTCACAGCAGAAATTTAGTTTGTGACAGGTTTAGCTGTTCCAGGAACCTTTTCAGGTTCAGGCATAACTTGATGAATGTGATTGAGATGGGGCTGTCTGTAGGAAGGTAATGGCAAAAAAAAGGAAAAAATAAAGAAAGAAAGGTTCTAGGGGGTAGAACTGCATTATCTGATTACGTAACTGCACATATTATAATTCTTGATGAAATTTTAAATAATGATTCGAATGTCACGACGCAATTTCTAGATCACTTCTCTTTTTGTTCATGAGATGGGGAGTTTTTACAATAATAATAATATGCCAAATAAAACAAAATTACTCAAGCATCTCATTTTCCATAGTAATGAACAAATTGGATCCAGATTCAAATCATAATCCACATCAGTGACATTAAAAATTATTTTGGAGTAGAGTCAGTATGTACTGGGTTACAGTGGGGTCACAAAGGGGGGTGGAGACATTTAGCTGAAGTCTGTGACACATAAAAAGTTCAATCTTGACTGAAAAGAGATACAGATCTTGTGTTGATTTTTTTTTAAGTTGTAATGATTCCAAATGTTAAGAGCAGATCTGTATGGTTAAAGAATTAGGTGGCATAACTGAATTTGATTCGGAGCCTTTTGAAGTATGCAACATCATCATGTCACCATGCATGTTTGCTTTGCCGTAGTATAATGACAATAATGATCTCCATACAGTGATGAAAACAAAAAACAAAAAAATAGAAAGCACATGTGATATGGTCTGTTCTTCATCCAGAGGCTAAACGATTATGGAATTCAACCAAAGAGCTCTTGAAGGAAGAACAATTTTCCACGTTGATGATGCATGGTGTTATCAATAATAAGAGAATATAGGCATAATCTCCATCAACAACAAAGCTGCAACCCAGCGACGATGTAACTTTGTGACTGTCCAACCTCAATACTGGCTTTGGCCAATATTTATTTAAGACTTACAACCTCATTGAGAGCTATAGTTTTATACTCCATTCTGTCACACTGTTCATACAAATAAGATCTTAAAAATGACTTGTGTCTGGTTTCCCATATGCTTTTGAAAGCAGATGGTTTCCCTTGTGAGAAAAGAAAAAGAGGGGGTTTTTTTCTCGACGTTTGGAAGCAAAGTGTAATTGCCACAATATAAACGCATTATGTAACACAGCTGAGGAAACACTTGACAAAATGAAGCCTTATCTTTGGACAGCTTGTCTGGTTTAGATGATACAATCGATTTGTGTTCTCTCCACAGACATTCTATGATATTTATATAAAACTATGAATCTGTATGACTGTCAGTCCCATCTTGTGTCTGAAAAGGCTTCAGTATATTAACTATAAGTTTGTACATCCAGACACACAATACCAGCACAGTTACATCATGCCACTATATCACCTGTTATCTTAGCAGGCAACCAACAGATGGTAATAACACTGCACATATTCTGTAATTTTAAAAAACTCATACAATTTATAACTTAAAAATGACAACTAAAAAATAGTTATTAGTTTTCAAGAAATAAAAGCAGCAATAATAAACTATGTCACCCTGTCGCATCTTACATACAGGTTTAGTCTGACACGTCTGCTGCAGTGAAGACATTTTTCATGACATCATTCAGATCACCTGCTGCAGCTTGTCTGCTCTGCTCGCATGTCTGTCAAGCACCTAGCAACCTCCAGATACCACAATGACATCACTACCTGAAAAACGTGCCCTCATTACAGCTCTGGGCTGACTGGTTGTTGCTGAATTTACCTTTACTATTTGAACCCCTCTGTCTTATCTCTCACCGCTTTATGTCCAGAGCAGATGAGGAAGCTGTTAGGATGGCTCTGCATATAGTGATGCTTTGGTGCACTACTTGTATTTCAACTGGCCTTGACATTTCCCAGGCATTTTGGAATTGAGTTTGCATATAGACCAAATACTTTCATTTCAGTCCAGCTGCATCTAAAGCTTGCTCTCTGTCCTAGTTTGAGCATGACATTGACATTTAACCCACGCATTCTCCGTCAGTGTTGCTAACAGCTGAGGATGACACTTTTCTCCTGCCCTCTGTGTGCACACGGGTCTCTTTAAGCACACAGAGACACCCTGTCAAATATGTCTGAAATTCCAGATTAGCCATTTGCTCAAAGGGAGCAGTTCCTCTTGATTCCAATTCCCAAATCACAGCTCTGCATCCCTTTCTCAGGCCGTGGGGTGAGGGATTACCAGACAAACATCAACACCTTACTGAGGAATTACAACAGGAATGCCAGTGATGACAGGTGCCAGGTTGCCCCCATTTTGGTTCAGTTGTGCCTCTAGTTAGGCGTTTACTTTATCAAGGTGATAACTTGTTCCATGTGTAACTTTAAATTCTTTCGGGTCCAAATTTGGGTTTATCCTAAATAAAATTGTGTTAATTGTTCAAAACTGAAGCTTAATGACCTTGACTAATTTTCCACTTTCATTGAAGTTCATCAAAATCTTAACTTTTGTTCTCACTGTCGGTGCTATCGAGTAAGTCAGGTGTCACTTCTCTTTTTTTTTTTGGCAGGATGAGACAGTCATTTACCAAACCTTCTCACAAGATCAATCTGTGATGACACCAGTTTTTATGTCTAGATAAAAAAAAGGTATGCTTAAGTTCAGTATGATATCTCACATCACCAGGATTCACATTGTAAGCATGACAGTTATATGCACAGTTCAAATGCAGCTGGCATGCATTCACATTACAAGACATATTACAATACTGTACCCTTAATTAATGTCATGTCTGAGCTCCTATTTAAACAGTGGCCTACACATATGCATGCACATACACACACACACACACACACACACACACACACACACACACACACACACACACACACACACACACACACACACACACACACACACACACGTAATTACAAAACCAATATGGATTCTTCTTTTTTTCTGCCTTGTTTTGGTTCTTTGCATCTCCTTAAGGAAATATGCAGCAATGTACTGATGTACCGTATCTACTAAAAGCTCTGAAATCTTCACCAACAACTTTTAAAGCTTGTCTATCTGCCATTTGAAGCTGAGCATTCATTTATTTTATTTGGGTTTTTTTAACTGAAGACAGCTGACAGCTCATGTCTGATACAGTACGTCACTGATGAGAGCAGCGAAGATTAACCTCAACAGCACAGATCTGAGCTGTAAAACTAAAGCTAAGGCCTGAAAGGTTCTTTGACATTGTGTGACAAATTTTATATTCCTCTTAACATGTTTATGCCGTCATTTACAGTTAATTTATAGTTGGATGGATGTGCAAGCTAAATAAAACGACTGTTAAATAATTGCTTGCATTTTAGAAAGATCAGTCTTTAAAGACTCTGGATCAGTTCTGATCTGTAGTTGGACTCAAGTAAAAATCCATGCAGAAGTGGTTATTTACAAGAATTCACTTTGAGGAGGAAAAAATGTTATTGCCAAACAAATTCTTTTTACATAAGTGATTTTCCTGCTGGGATTATAGGTTTATTGCTGCTGCTGCTGCTGCTTGTTGATATATGTGTCTGAAAGCTTGCGGTGAACTTTGCATGATCTTCATGAACAATGTGAAGGAATGAGGTCTGAGGAATTAATGACAAAACTTTTACCTTTAATTGTCAGCCACTGGTATGTGGCTTTGTCTGTCAGAATATTATTTCATTCAGGGCTTCCCAAAACTTTCAGCCCCTGACCCCCAGAACAATCCTGCTAGAGACCCATGACCTCCACTATCCAAACATTAGACCGCACTTGTACTAATGGACTTATCCAGATGGCTGATGACAGGCATTTAAGTTTAACTACTATTTATCCTTAAAATCATGGTGAAAATAACGTATTTGTAATACGTTTTCAATTTTATGTAATTTCTCGAAATTATCTCCACACTCCACCTTTGGAGTCCCTCTGACCCCTCACTTCAGGATCCCCTGAATCAATCCATAAAATAATATGTTGCCTGGCTTCAATCAAGTCATCCCTGTGATCTCATCATACCAAACGTTTGTGCTGCCATCAGAAGACATGAAATTGCAAATACAATGTTATCCATCACAGTCAATTTCTTTGTAAATCACATTCGTTACAGCCTGGAGTCTGGCAGCCTGCGTCAGCAATGTTTCCATTTCTTGTATGAATCAAGTAAAAATGGTCTTAACACAAAATTCAAGGATAAATCTAAGAACATTGTGATAAACAGAGGACCAGTTGTGTTGCCAGAGACTCTTTAGCAGGTCCTTGACTAATGCATATTCCAGACCCAGGACGAGCTTTTTGATATTTGTCAGCACCCAACAAAGATCAGTTGCTAAGAAAACACCAACATGAGAAACACACTCGGCCTCAGGGATGATTCAAAAACATCATGCACTAGTAGAAAGTAAAGCCCAGAACCCAATTGGACTCATTTATAAATGTGCGTGCGTGTGTGCTTGTGTGTATGTGCATGCGTGCATGCATGTGTGAGATTGTGCAGCTTTGATGCAGACGGTCAACACACCCATACGGGACACATGGGGCTCATGAAGGATGATGGAATGTACCTCAGTCAGCAAGTTACCGAATTAGAGCCTTCACACACATCCCACAGAAATAAAACTAGCAGCTTCAGAAAGATAAACACGCTGTTTCTATATGCATGTATGACCCTGAGAGAATTATGCTTTTGGTCTTATTATATGATAGGGTTTAATCTTTAATAAAAGTTACTAATACTGTAGCTCAGTGTTGTTTAGTTAGATTCATTTCCTCCTGTTCAATGTGAGCGACTTCGGATCCATCTGTCTGGATAAACATATGGGAGGCAGGTCCACTGAACAACTCTGTTAGCAGCAGTAGCTAAAGAAATCTGACACTGTTAAAACAATGCAAACACATATCAACTATACATAAATAAAGACAAAGACAGCTGCAAACAAACCACAAGCCAGGACCTCCCTGGATGTTTTTTTTTCTCTCTCTATGTCACACAGAGTTCCCGTTATACGTCTTTCTACCTGTCACGAAGCCAAAAGGAGCAAGAGTCAACAGTTTGTAAAGGTCAAGGGTCACAGGTCAGCCTCATTATGCCTTCACATCTACCAGGTACACAGCTGGGACAGTTCTGCTTCTGGTAATAGCATTGATGTTTACCCTCAAACACCATAATTTATTAAAATACATTTTCCCCAGCCTCACATTCTATGCTTTCACGTCATATCTAAAGATTACATACACACAGACAGGTTTCTCAGGAGCAGGAATCCATCAGTAAAGGCAATAATGTCCCATGTACAATGAGGAAATTAAGTGTTTCATTATCCACTCCTCAGCTGTACTGTCAACAGAGGGTGGGAGAAAGTACAAGCTATAGTAAAGTAGCCGCGATCTGGGATTGGTCGACTGAAAATAATGAGCGGTGACTCGCAGGTCGAGAGGTGAAGAAAGCAGCACACCAGCAGAGAAGGACAAGCATGTGTGAGCACTGAGGGGATTGTTGAGGAGGTTCAGAGAGCCATAAAGCAAGTCAGTCAAGTCTTGTGTTACACTCTTTCTTTTCTTTTCCTCAATCCCTTCTTCCTGTCTGTCTGACAGCGAGCTGACAAAGATTACTGTGTGTGTGTGTGTGTGTGCGTGTGTGAACGAAGCACGGCTTTACTCCATCTACAACTGTTCATTTGCACCCGATTTGATTACGCCTTTGAATAAATGATTCATGTAAATTTGAAACATCAACACTAGAGGTAAGATTACACACTAATCACTAGTCTTGGAGAATGCTGTCATTTCAGAGCTTAAATGTCAAAGAAACACAGAACCTATAAAAATAAAACACAACTGCTTGATCATTTCAGCAGACCTGAGGTGAAACCCAAGACAACCAACAAAAATAGAAGCAAAAGAACAGGAGCAAAGGATAAAACTTCGACCAGAAAGACAAGTGTTCAACTGAAAGCAAGTGTGGCTGCATGCTC